>NW_016171785.1:0-7588 GCF_001687245.7 Rhagoletis zephyria
TGTCGCACAGTTAGAAATATTTGCTGGAAACTTTTAACTGTGGAGATAACCTTTTTCACCTACATATGTACGTATACTTACATGCAATGACTCGACTAAAGTTTTAACTACGCAAGAAATATTTATGTACATATACTATATATACATATGTACTAAATACTAAGATATCATTAACAGACAGAAAAAAATGGTTAGCAACGCTTAGTTGGAAATGTGGATTAAACAAAGTTGAAGTGTACATATGTAAATGATTCTATACATGCATAATAACATAATATATAAGGGTTAAAACACGTAGTTTTCAAGTTCATAAAATTTTTCGCTTTATTTTTAAAACATTCTGATAATGTACATTGAGGTACCTGATAACCAGGCAATTGTGAACAACCTCATTGAATTTTTCTTTTTACCTAAATACTTATGTATATCGTCGTTTAAAGTACAAAACCGCGTATCGTCATTCTGCAAAACGGCGTATCTAACATTTGCTGCCAAAAATTGGATTTGCTCACACAAGATCTTGGCTCAATCCCCTTCCTCATTGAAATATACTAGCCAGAAATGCGATTGCTTTATTAAAGAAGAGAACTATTTTGAAATATGTGTGTTTTTACTAGGGCTGTGCGATTAATTGATTATTCCTAATTTTAATTAATCATAAAGTAAATAACTCAATTATTCGATTAATTGACAATTATGATTACTCAAAAGGTCAGTTACTCGAGTAATCAAGAATTTGATTAAACAAAACAAAAATTATTTAAGTAATTCGCTATATGATTGATCAACATTATGAGTAAAATGAGTAATCAATATTTCAAAGTTCATACTCTTTATATATAAAGTAGTTGAGGTTCTTTGATACTTTGAAAACAACGTTTCTGTTTTCAAAAATTAAAATGAAATATTTTTTTCATACACAGAATATAAAAAAGAAAATAAGCATTTTCCAAAGCAAACTAACTCTTTTAACGAACAAAATTAATTTTTTTGAGTAATCATATTTCAAGTTACTCAATTAATAATCGTTTTGAGTAATCTTGATTACTCGAGTAATTGATTAACCGAATAACTGATTAACCAACTTGCTCGAGTGATCGAATAATCGCACTGCCCTAGTTTTTACTCTCTACAAAATAATTTTGTTGATACGCGGTTAGTGTTTAGCCGAGCTGCTCCTCCGATTTGAGGCGTGCGTTTTTTTTTTTAATTTTTTTATGTTGGGTTGATCCCAGGCCCTAGGAATGGTAGCGCGCACTGCTAACCACTACACCACTGCACATATGGGCAAAAATAAGATTCTCAAAATATACATAAGTATCGTTTTTATTGCTAATGTAATATACTATATTTTTTCTATTTTTTAGATCCTAAAACTAATAACAAACTGTTTTCGCTTATTTAATATTTAATTCTCTACATAGTTTATGGGGCAACTGCTAAAATATTTCAAAAAAAGTCGTTATTGGTAACATTAATGTCATTTTTATACATATCTACGTACGTATAAAATTTAGTTAAGTTACACTTAAGAGCAAAGGTCTGCGTACACCATTTCTTTTTTAAATATTCACAATATGTTTAGAGTTAAAATTTGTTTGTTATTATTTTATAAAAAAAATGATCATACTTAAAACAAAATCACATAAACCGTGTTTTAAAATTTATACAAAACAAAGTTAAATTTAACGATTTTTCATACAGATTTTTGACCTTTTAATCAGATTTAAAAAAAAAAAAAATAAACAAAAGTGGTAAACAATCTCACTTTGAAATGGGGGTGCTATTGATATGAACGATACTGAACATACGTAAATATAGATATATCTGAGCACCCGAATAGTGTAGTTATGTAGTGTTTTTTTTAATTTCCAAGGTTTTTTCGTTAAGTTTTTATTTAGGTACTATGTGCCATACTACATAAACCATTTAAATTCAAATTCCTAAAAATATTTAGCATGAAAACCATTGTGAATATTTAAAATTCTATATGTTCTTATTAGATGCCGGGGTACCTATGTATTACATTTCAATACATTTAATACAATTTAACGCTGAGTTATCACAAATAAGCATTCAATATATCACCGTTTGTCTCACTTTTTGACACGATTTAGTTTAGATTTTTAGTTATGAGTATCCCAGAAATACCCATTACACCTAGCAAATATAAATTATTTTTAAGAATGACGGTTTTAGAATATGAAGGAATAATTGCATAAAAAAGTAAATTAGTGCAAATCAAATAGCTCTTTAAACATAAAATTTAGTATTTTTTATTTAAAATATTGTATGCGTGCTTATTTAAAGAAAAGGCCCTATACTTAGGGCTGCCAGATATCTCCGTTGGCAAACCGGGACACTTTGGAAAATCTAACACCGCAACCGTCCCTCCCTTTCCTTTCCTTTAGACAAAAGTTACTTACGTACGAAAGTATGTAGCAAAATTTTATTTTGGCAAGACAAAAACAAAACCATAAAAAGATGAGATCATTTCCACGTACTAAAGTTCAAAATAAACATATAGTACCGCCCAAAATTATTGGCACAATGCATTCAAAATTTGTTTTCTTTAATTTTATATAAATACATGTACCATTTATACTACATAAAAAAACAAACAAAAACAGAGTTTCTAGACTTTGTGCGAAACTCGGTAAAATTCAATAAATTTGCATACAAATTTGCCACTTTCTAATCAGACTTTTTATACAAATTTTGAAAAGAAGTTTTGTGGCCCAACAGTTTAAGTTCATTTTTGATAATTTTTTGCTGACAGCTTCTTCCATACAAACTATGTTCGACAATTCTTTTTGTATGAAAGAAACTGCTACATTTTCAACATTTTTCTAAAAGATCTGATGAAAAATTCTCTGAGCCAATAATTTTGTACGGCACTGTACTTATAAGTACTCTAGGTTTAATGAAAAAAATTTAAGTACAAGATAACATTAAAAAATCAGTCATATTTTTCGTTGTCGTGAACTTGTTTCAAAACTTCTGACTTTTCCTTAATATAATTTTAAAACTCTGTGCACGTCATTTAACGCACATACATATGTACTTATATTGAGCAAATTTCTTTCTTTAGTCTATTGAGATGAAATAAGAAAAAAAACATTGATCCACATTAGGTGTATTAAACAAGGTGTGGTTGACAACTCAGTGAGGCTCTCTTTTAAGGTACTATAACTTCAAAAAATATAAACAAATGACGCACTCTTCTGTGTAAGCGGAAAGGAATTTATACGTCCTCTTTGGCATTTTCTAAGGGTAATCAAAACACTGTAAACACACATTTTTATATTCTATAAACTTTGTCGCGAAAACTTACATTGGAATTAAAGCCCCCCCGAAAAACAAACGAGTAAAACAAATATAAAAAAGCTGATGCTAATTGGGAAGGTCTCGTTGCACTTACAGGTATGTATGTGGATATATCGATCATCAAATATTGCTTTTGCAAAGTCCAACTATCTGGAGATGTAACTATATCACAAATGACACCAGTAGTGAATTTTGAACTCTTATTAAATTTGTGCATATAAATCGAAAACCGGGACACTTAAACGAAACCCGGGGCATTTTAAGGTTGGACCGGGACACCGGGACAAATAGTCTGAAACCGAGATATGTCCGGGAAAACCGGGACATCTGGCAGCCCTACCTATACTATACTTCTTAGAACCCGCTCAAAAATAACCACATTTTTTCTAGTCCAGAGATTTCCCTTTTTGAACTATCTAGGAACTGTGGTTATATGAACTGTCTCAGAACCATCTAAGCCAGAGTCAGCTCAGAACAAGTTCAAAAGTTCTGCAGAGGGCGACAATTGTCACTTCGTAGGACATCGCCATGTTAAAAAATACAGTTGAAAGCATTGAGTAGGGATAGATGAAGAACCAGTACCATACCTTTTCAGGCTAACTCAGCGCAAGTTCTGAACCAGTTTGATTTGCTGCTGGGTAGCTCTCCGTTTGCTATTTTTATTTCCGGGATAGGGTTGGCGGCATCTACCAAAATTTTTCCTCTTGCCGAAAGAGGTGCTGGCATCAAACTTTACTTTTCCAAGATTTACCAAACAATTGGTTAAGCAGCATAAGACCATATCAAATTCAAGTTAGTTGAAAAAATATTACCATCTCAGTTGTAATGCCAAGACTACCTTTTTATGAAAATCATCAATATTTTTGTTAGTTTCAAAGGGATTCAGTAGCGACTTCAAGGTCATTGAGCACCCTGTAATGGTTATAGTAGAGATGTTTCCAGGGCCAAGAATCAAACCCAGGCCCTACGGAGGGATAGCATTCTGCTGTAACCAGTCAGCCACAGCGGCCGCATATATATATATACTTATAATACTTACACGTCTACATGTAATATTTATACATATCGTCCCGATCCATGTCACCCGGATTAGTGCTAAGCCCAAAAATTCAAGTAACCAAAAAAAATCGGGTAAAGGCTCAAACGCTGATCAATTTCGATATAAGATTTGCCAACGTAATAAATTTGAATAACTATCGCGGTGACAAGAACTGGTAACATTTTTTGGTAATAAAATTTTCCGGTTACAAAATCTTCGGTAATGTGCAGAATAGACCTGTTAGTATGTTTTTTTGCTGCCGCAATCCCGTGTATGAACTGGCCTTGGACTAAGTCAAAGACAAAACAGTAGACAGCCCACATACTTAGATTCGTTCTACTGTTATATTTGGTCCTTCCTAAAAGTTTCTTACACGAGGCAAATTTGATTTGTTTCTGTACAAAGCTCGTACAAATGTCTCTATTTTTATCTGACATACCATTTGTGTTTGGTTTATTTCGATTTCAAAGAACGTAATTTTAAATAGCTAATTAAATACAGAAAGATGCAATTTCATATGTATCGAAACAGTCACATTTACAGATGAAAATATATATTGTGTAAGAACACTTTAAGCAACTTTGTTTTATCAATATATTTAGGGATCTAAGTTTTTAGATAGTTTGCAACCCTATTCAAAATTATTTATGTATTGACCGTGCCTTGAGCTTTATAAATAAATAATATCATAGTTTAATTCAAAGGCCAATAACCAAAAACAAACATTATTACTCTTGGATAAGGAGGCATTTAAATAAATTCCTTTCATTCACTAAAGGTGTCGTGATATTTTACTTAATTTGTACATTTAATTCAATAAAATTTCAGATTTATGACAACACTTTTCAAAAATTTGTATTTTTTGCCTAGAGAGTGAAGCTAGCCTTGGTCTTTTAGATTTTTGAAAACACTTTTTTAAGAAGTAAACAAATTTGAAAACCGTGATTATTTTTCACACATACGTGGGGTTCCCCTATTCAAAATGAGGTATCTACCATTGACCTGTTAAAATCGGTATTTGTATAGTTGTTATCGATAATAATAATCAGGGAACGGATTTTTATTACTTAAAAAAATGCAACAAAAAAGCGAAATAGGCAGGAAAGAGTACTAGAAATATCAAAAAAAGCTAAAGATGGTACTAAAAAAGACAAAAACTGAAAAATAACACTGTTTTACAGGGAAAATATTCAAACGACGCCACTATCCAATTCCTATATAAAAGTGCTCGCTGATTCCGAAAATCGAGTTAAGTTTTTATTCTATGGGCATTCTTTCCTTCTCATTTTTCATACAAAAAATCCTTGCGCCTTTTCATATGACCAATTTTTACTTCTTTATTTACCCATAGATTTTCTTCATTATCAACTATTGATTAATATTTGATTTTGAAGCTTAAGGTAGCTTTGATTTTAAGCGTTTAAAAATGATGTTGAAGGCAGAATTTCTCCAAGTGTGTCTCAAGTGTATCGTGTATCAAGTATCAAGTTTTTTCTTAACATTAAATACCTCCAAAGTTTAAGTGGAGATGAAATCTAAGAAACACTGACTGGAATAAGTTTGCAAAACCTTAAACAGAATTTTATTTTATTTTTTATTTTTTGCAAAGGTATATATGAGCAACGACACCACCGAGAAGGCAAGTGAAAAAATATTATTTAGTTATCCGAGTTTTCCGGTCTTGCTGTTACCACATAATTAGAAAATTACAAAAATTACAAAAACGAAAAGCACACAACATTTTAGACGATCATAAAGAAAACTCAGTTATTAACAAAGAGTGTAAATGGAGTGGCACACTATGGCGTTCGACAAGGCATATAGGTATGGTATCTAATATATAATTTCCCAGGGATTACAAAAATATAACCCTTCTTAAATAGGGAGTAGTAGTTCAGGAGGTAGAGCCGCTCAAAGTTGACAAATTTTCCACATGGAGAAAAATTTCTTTTTTTTTGTTCTTTTTCGTCATATTGAAGATTTTATTGTCTGTAAATAAAGCGTCCGGTTGACATTTTCTTGCATTTTAACGAAATGTACTTTAGTTTAGATATAAACAAAAAATAAAAGTTTTTTTCCCTAAAAGTTTGTAAATCTATCTATTTCTCGTAGTCTATTTCCAACTTTGGTAGAAGGTAAAAAAGTGTTTCCAAAATGTCCTCTGTAAATAAAAGCTGGTTCTTTTGGAAGTATTTACTTACCGGAATTAAAAAATTTGTTCTCCCCCTGGCTGCTCTTTTACTATCTACATCAATTAAAGTGAAGCAACCTTGGGTGAAAAACGCGCCTGAGCAGGTATAAGAGGATGCGAATTTAGTACGGTCCGACCGGTCGGAAGGCCCATAGTTTTTGGTTACGAACTGCAAAATCTACATATAGGGAAATTCATTTCTATTTTTCGCTCATTTTATTTCCAAAATATGTTACAAGTAGGGAATCGTTTGAAGATTAGTGATTTGCGTGTATGAGACATTCTTTTTCATATCGGACACCAAATTTGGAGTCACAATTTACAATGGCTCCAAATTTTTTTATGCGTTCTATATATGAATAAGCTAACACGTGTTCGAGGATTTTTTTTCGCTTTTTTTTTGGAGATTCTCTATTGGATTTGGATTTTGGATTTGGAGATTTTCTTTTAGGATCAATTTATTTAAAAAATTACTTTTATTTGGAGCCTACTTTTCTGCAATCTGGCCACAATTCTTCAATGATGGCTATCTAGTACCTTACTGACAGGTAGCTCTTTATACATACACTTACATATTAAAATTGACACTTGAAGAATAATAGAAAGATTAGCGAAAAAAGGAAAGCATAAAATTGAGTTTGCAATTAAAATTAGTATAATCAAAGTTCTGAACAATTTTAAAAAATAATTCCATTCTTCAATCGAAAAAAGTGGAAATAAGAAATGTTTATTAATAAATGAGGCCACGAGAGCATAACTGGTGTAACCCAATCTTTGTTTGTGTACTTCCCTACTTAAAGTAGTCTCAAACGTGGTAAATTTTAAAATAAAACTCGCTTATTCCTTAATATAAGGTACAGAGCTTTATGATGTACCATCAAACTAAGTAATAAAAGGTATTTACTTTAAAATTTATCACACTGCAAACTATTTTAAGAAGTTAAGTACAAAAAAATAAATAAAAAGTTGTGGGTTAGGACACTTATGCTCTCTTGGCCTCATATCTACATAAGAGTGGTCTTTAAAAAAAA
>NW_016171785.1:10309-13937 GCF_001687245.7 Rhagoletis zephyria
GACCAACAGTTCGAAAGGTATTGATGGGCTCCTTGCAAAAATATATATTTTTTGTGCAGATTGTGTTCCGTAACATCTCCATTTCTCATCAGATTTTCATTTACTGTAAAAAGAATTTTTCAATTTTTCGATTTTGGTCGCTTGTAACACTGTAATTTTCATCGAAATCGGCAAAGTAATATATTTTTGTAATAGGACTGTAGGTAGCTTATGTCGATTGGATAATTTCTTCATGAGATATTGACGAATAGGTTCGAAATGTACCAAAAACACGTGTTTCGAAAAAATTACGAAAACGCTTGTTTGAAACGAAAATTGGCTTGGAAAATTTTTTTTCTTAAGCGATTATCACAAAATTTGTAGAACAGTGTCATCGATATATTTGATGCTGGTCTTCAATTTCTCGTCATCCATTGTCCATAACCGTACAATATTTAGAACGCATTGACTAGTTGAACCTTCAAAACCAGCTTACCCTTATGTAGTTTATTTCGATTAGGAAAAGTGAATTTTAAAATATCGAAGATAATGCGGGACAAAGGCAGGACATGTGGAAAAAATCAGTACATTTTGGGGGTTTTCTGTTTTGAAAAACTACGCAGGACAGACCTTTAAATAACAGTACGGTCCTGCAAAAAACAGAACGGATGGTCACCGTAACTATAGGTGACTTTGAAAAAATTGTAGAAATAGCTGATCTCGCTTTATTATAGGTTTTTATATGGCCGCTGTGGTGTAGTGGTAAGCAGTGCGTGCTTCCACTCCACAATGCCTGGGTTCAAACCCTGGCCAATGCAACATCGCAAAAATATAGAAAAAAAAAAGGTTTTTGCTTAACAGTGGTCGTCCCTCGGCAGGCAATGGCAAACCTCCGAGTGTATTTCTGCCATGAAAAAACCAGCTTCTTATAAAAATACAATCGCCGTTCTGAGTCGGCGTAAAACTGTAGGTCCCTCCGCTTTGTGTGACAACATCAAGGCGCACGCCACAAATCGGAGGAGAAGCTCGGCCAAACACAAACATATGTGTAAGCGCCAATCTATTATTATTTTTTGATTAGCGCCGGGCGCTTAAAAGCGGACTCTGCGAGTAATCAATTAATATGAGTTATAATAAGTTTAATAATTGCGCAGTGCAATTGCAAAATGTGTTCAAACAAATATTATTTAAAAGTATGCGTATTCAAAAAAAATTGTTTGTTCATCTCTATTATAAAAGTGATTTGTGTTATTTATTATTACCCTCTGAAGGTGTTATACTCGTTTTTGGTTTTAAAAACTATATTATAACAAGACCTCATTTTTAAAATAAAATATTTGTTAAATCGATTTTATGAATTTTATTAGAAAAAAATTGGCGATTTTTGGCGTTTTTTTTTTAATAGAAATTGCGCTTTTTTTAAACAAGCTGGACACACTGGTGTGCATTGCTCAGCTGTTGCTCTTCGTATGTGAAACACACATGTGCTCAGAGAGCGCTCAGTGAGCTATGGCGTGCCTATCACTGGACTAAACCATTGGGGTATTCACAACGGTGTCGGTAAGTGTCGTATTGTATGTCGCAAACTTTAAATGCCTAAAAAATATATTAAATTGGTTCGTACACTACCATCAAAGCATAATAAGCATTTATTAAAGCTTTTAATGTTTACGACTTACAACAATACGACACTTACGACACCTTTGTGAATCCCTCACATGTGTTGAAAGAACGCTTATATGCATTAGCAGAGCTTAATAACATCCTTTAATTAACCATACGTTAAGTTCAATGGAATTTTTAGAAATATGCTTCAAAGAAATATTAATTAGTATTTACCAAACCCTCCAACTAAATTAACGATTTGTTACAACCTAGATGAATATCAGAAGCTATAATATATTTAGTTATAATTACTAACCCATGGTTATAGTTCCCAATCCTTGGTAACAGTTCCCAAGTATTGTCTAAATTCGGAAACTAAATATCTTTAGTTATCGAAGCTAATCATTTTTTCATTATACTGGATGCAGCGCTTTATTCAGCTACATATCTATCTTTCTAAGTACGAAATGCTCTCGCTGAAGCGAATAAACTTCTTAAAATCACGGATTTCAGCGGCAGAAAACACAATAACGTTAAACTAATGGTTCACTTGATATCTTTCACTTATCAATCAAAAAAAAAACAGCTAAATATGCACATATTCATTAGCTAAAATTTTATGGCCTTATTCATAAAAAATAAAGTAGGTTTAAGGAGCTTTATAAATTGCCGTTTTCATACATTTTTCAATTTATAAACCTTTTATAAAGCTACTCTATTTTTTATGAATAAGGCCATTAATGTTTAACATTTTTCCCCTTTTTGTGGCAGTTTGACAGTTTTCACAAATACGCCCGGAAAAAAGTCCGGCCGACTTCGGGCTAGTGATAAGCAACTATTACTCGCTCAAAGTGGCTCTCAACAGCACGAGAACCAACCAAAGAAACACAAATTGGGCACATTCGGGCACCTGCGGGCGAGCAAAAGAACAGACTTATTGTACGCCCCGGTTTCAAGAATGCAAAAGTTTGTAACACTGATTTTTTCTCTCTTAACGTTAAGTAAAGTGAAGAAATAACTGTAACAGCTTCTTCAACAATGACAACACGTAGGTTCGTTCAAATACTTGTCGTACTAAAACATAACGAAAGCGTTGCCATTTGATTAAATTATATGAAACCTGCTAATATGACTAGTACTGAAACACCGCGTAGCGATATTACCGCATGTAAGGGGCATACCGCTTTTTGGTGTTCACCAGGGTGTCCAGATCGTTTAAATAAATAAAAGCGCTATTTCTGAAAAAAAATCGCAAATTTTTTTTTTTAATAAAATTCATGAAATCAATTTCACAAATCTTTTATTTTAAATATGAGATCTTGTTATAATATTGTTTTTAAAACCAAAAACGAATATAATACCTTCAGAGGGTAATATTAAGTAACACAAATCACTTGTATAATAGTGATGTACAAACAATTTTCTTTAAAATACGCATACTTTTTAAAAACATTTGTTTCAATACATTTTGCAATTATTAAATTCATTATAACTCATATTAATTGATTAATCGCACAATCCACTTTAAAGAGCTCCGCGCTAGAAATGAAATAAAAACCTATAGTAAGGCGAGATCAGCTATTTCCACAATTTTTTGAAAATCACCTGTAGTGTCTTAATTATTTATATTTCTGTTGTTGTCATATATTGAGCTATTCAACCTTGATAACATACTGTTTGATATTGGAAACGTTTTTCAGCAGAAACTATTGACCTTCATATAACACTTTATCCAAACTATTGAATTAAGGCTTTCCAACCTCATCCTATTTCGAATCTTAGTTTTTGTTGAATTCATTACGGCAAGGATAATAATTAGGGATGCAAATTTCGGGGAGTAACATCGATACATTGGAAAAATTAACATCGATGCTAAAATACATCGCCAGAAAACATTTAATTAAGGAAATTTATGCACATGCAGCAGTACATAGCATGCATATAGGCGCCCGGTGTTAGCAGTCGCGCCTAAACACCGGTCCTTTTTTAATGACTATCGCCGCTGTGGTGTAGTGGTAAGCAGTGCGCGCTTCCACTCCGCAGC
>NW_016171786.1:0-2518 GCF_001687245.7 Rhagoletis zephyria
TAATGTAACAATTATGAAATGACATTTCCACTGCTCTTTATTGTAGCATGCTATGTCATTAACTATTTTCTTACTGAATTTGTCNATTATGAAATGACATTTCCACTGCTCTTTATTGTAGCATGCTATGTCATTAACTATTTTCTTACTGAATTTGTCATTTTAAGATTATGTATTTGTTTTATTGTACATTTTTATGAATTAAGAAAATAATGAATAAACATACATACATACATACTATTGGGAGTTCTACTAAAGTATGTGGAGTCGAAGTAGAGCTCATGGCTGTTTGGTGTTCAAACAGACGGGGAGGGCTTACTACAAGCTGACCGGACGGTTTCTCCTGCTTTTGACCTTTCCTATTGTAACAGGTATGAACCCTTATATATTTTTTTGATTGTGTAGCAGTGAGAGGAAAGAAGTGGCAAGAACCGCGCCCACTTACGACGAGCGTAGCCCGGGCTTCCAGCATACGACTTCAGGCTTACACAACAAAAATGGCGCCCAACGAATAATAATCCAGCACTTTTAGTTTTTCTCGTAATCCCTTCAAAACTTTATCTGTTCACTTTTTCTATATCTGGTTATTTCTGTTTTCTTCCCACCTTTCCATGCTTTCGAGTTTCCTTCTTTGGACAGGACTGATCAGTGCAGGTTGTTTCAGTTTCATTTTCTTCTGTCAGCTTCGCTCGAGGTTAGACCTGTGGCGAATGTGAAAGAGGAAACTATAATAGCCGTAGGGGGGAGTATGTATTATCTTCTGCGGGTTCCTAACGCTGGTTTTCGGACTGCTGGAAGTGTATCCCAAGAGGTCTTCGCATACAGACAACACGTTGTTTGGAATCACGCTGACGAGCTACCATCTGAAGGTCTCATCGGCTTTCTTAAGTGAGGTTCGTCGAACGATTTAGAAAGGGTTTTACGCGCTACCAGCTGCATTGGCTTAGGCCAGGCACGCTGAAGTGGATCGTCAGACTAAAAGAGGGGAATGATATCGACACATATGACGACGTAAACACGTACAGGTAGCAGATTATCCCAGTGATTGCATCACCGGAGACGACCCCCAAATACACACCAACAATCAAATTTTTATTCACATTTACATACTAACATTGTTAGAATTTTTCTTTGGCTTTTGATTTTATTTTTATTTTTTTTTGCTTGAACCTTTTGAATTTTTATTTAGGTATATATTTCTTACTCTTAAATATTTATATCCACAACCTTTCATTTATTTTTTTTACGCATACCCTGAATTTTCTGAATTAAGTTAATTATTTATAAGAGCTAGGTTAACTCTTTCCTTTTTACTTATCTTATTACCATTTTTTTTGCTTTTGTTTTTTAATCGAATTTTAAATAAATTGGAGTAGATTTTATATTTGAATTTCGTTTACGGTTAGTTTTTCATACCCGAGCGCACTTATGAACAAGGGTATTATAACTTTGTTCACATAACGGTTGCTTGTAACAGGCAAACCGAATCGAGATAGATATAGACAAATGTATACATAAATGATCAAAATGAAAAGAGAAATCGAATAAGCAGTGACTGTCTGTCCGTCCGTCCGTCCGTCCGTCTGTGCACACGATAACTCGAGTTAAAATTGAGATATCTTAACGAAACTTGGTACGTGCCCTTCTTTCTGGCGTAGGACGGATGGTATTGAAAATGGGCAAATACGGACAATAACCACGCCTACCTCCCATATAACGGTAATTTTCAGAAATACGAAAACTGCAATATTTTAGAAACCACTGAAGATTGTTCACTCAAAATCGATATTTGCAATAAGTTTTAGACGAAAAATAAGAATATTATAAATTTTTGGAAAATGGGCGCAGCCACGCCCACTTATGGTTACATGTGTATATCTTGGTAACCGCTGCACCACTTTCTTCTAAACTTGGCACAGTTGTTAACCTTGGTATAACATACGAAATGGCCGAAGATTTTTAAAATCGGACAATATCCACGCCTACATCCCATATAACGGTAATTTAGAGTAATACGAAATCTTCGATAAATCAGTAATTATTAAAGCTAATTTATTCAAATTGATGCTTCGAACAACTCTTCNGCATCACCGGAGACGACCCCCAAATACACACCAACAATCAAATTTTTATTCACATTTACATACTAACATTGTTAGAATTTTTCTTTGGCTTTTGATTTTATTTTTATTTTTTTTTGCTTGAACCTTTTGAATTTTTATTTAGGTATATATTTCTTACTCTTAAATATTTATATCCACAACCTTTCATTTATTTTTTTTACGCATACCCTGAATTTTCTGAATTAAGTTAATTATTTATAAGAGCTAGGTTAACTCTTTCCTTTTTACTTATCTTATTACCATTTTTTTTGCTTTTGTTTTTTAATCGAATTTTAAATAAATTGGAGTAGATTTTATATTTGAATTTCGTTTACGGTTAGTTTTTCATACCCGAGCGCACTTATGAACAAGGGTATTATAACTTTGTTCACATAACGGTTGTTTGTAACAGGCAA
>NW_016171786.1:2699-2780 GCF_001687245.7 Rhagoletis zephyria
TCCCATATAACGGTAATTTTCAGAAATACGAAAACTGCAATATTTTAGAAACCACTGAAGATTGTTCACTCAAAATCGATA
>NW_016171786.1:3029-3202 GCF_001687245.7 Rhagoletis zephyria
TCGGTAACCGTTCTACCAATTTGTGCCAAACTCGGTACGGTTATTGTGCTTGCCACGTAGAAGCAAAACGTTGAAAATAATTGAAATCGAACTAAAATTACGGCCGCTTTTGATATAACAGTAAATTTCAGAAATGCTTGAAACTTCAATATTTCGAATATTAAGGACGCTAA
>NW_016171786.1:3451-13931 GCF_001687245.7 Rhagoletis zephyria
AAAATTATTGAAATCGGACTAAAATAACGGCCGCTTTTGATATAACAGTAAATTTCAGAAATGCTTGAAACTTCAATATTTCGAATATTAAGGACGCTAATTTACTCAACATTGATACACCCCGGTTTACCATGTAGCGGTAGCTCTCGGAAAGTGAAAAAACATATATTTAATACTTGCGCCGGGTATTTAATGTTCGGCTCCGCCCGAACTTAGACTTTCTTACTTGTTTCTTGTTAAGAACGAGTGAGAATTTCAAACTTGTGTTGTGAGTGAGTGGATGGACAATCCAAATAGAAACCCGATTCCGATACAGAGGGCAAGGCTTGGAAATTCTCGGTGATAGAAGAGTAACACGTAGCGTAACACGGGCACTCGAGAACCGGGTGGTAGGGTCGCCCCTTACTCAAATAGATACTGGCATAGGACATCCGGTCGATTTTATCCCCACTGATTATTTTAACCGCTGTTCAGCTAGGTATTTTGGTCGGTTAAGCTCCGCGGAAGATTTACGGTCCTTTACGCGTTGGCGACGGCGAGTACGGCAGACGATGGAACGATGAGCTGTATGAGCTTTACAACGACATAGACATAGTGCAGCGAATTAAAATACAGCGGCTTCGCTGGCTTGGCCATGTCGTTCGAATGGACACCGACGCTCCAGCTCTGAAAGTATTCAACTCGGAACCCGCTGGTGGTAGCAGAGGAAGAGGGAGGCCCCCACTGCGATGGAAAGATCAGGTGGAGAAGGACTTGGCTTCACTTGGCGTTTCCAATTGGCGTCAGTTGGCACAGAGGAGAAACGACTGGCGTGCTTTGCTGAACTCGGCCAAAATCGCTTAGGCGGTTACAGCGCCAAAAAAGAAGATGAAGAGAAGCTCCGCTTGCGAATTACAACAAAATTTTAACGTTACCAACAACATAACTGTCAATACGTCCGACAATACCTTGGGTTTTTCGCAAAAGTTAGAGAGGATACTAGAAATGTCACAAGAAACTAACCAGGGTGAAGTATTAGAAGGAGCAGTCGGAGGTGTTGACCAGCCAGCGTTGCGAGAGGTCAGGCGCTGATGTTGCAGCTACCACAGACCGCGTGGAGCAACTAATCCAAATGATGGCCCTTATGATGCAACAAAACCGTGTTATGGCTGATTGCATAGATGAAGTGAGGAAGATGCGGACAGACGTATCCCACTTAAGTAACCGGGTCGCGGACGTAGAGGCATCTATGCACTCACCAACCGCTGCAACGTCAGTTCCGCCGCGCTCTGCTTCAACTCCGGGACGCTCACAAGACCGACCAGCTAATGAAGACAGACGAGGCCAAAATAGAACTTTCCACCACCAGGACAGAAAGAAAGTTGACTTGGACAAATGGCATCTGAAATTTGACGGCACGGCCAAGACAATGACAGTGGAAAGCTTTGTGTTTCGAGTGGACAGAATGAGGGACATAACATCATCTCTCATGCGAACAGATATTTGGTGATTTTCATTGCTTGGTAACTGGCACCGCACTCAAATGGTACTGGCAAGTACTAGAGGATCATGCGGATGATGACAGCTTTGGGTACGATGAGTTGAAGGCAGAATTGTGAGCTCAGTTTAAGTCTGCTGAATCTGATTACGAAGTCATAAAAGAGGTTATGGAAAGAAAGCAGGGCCTACAGGAGACATTTGAAGATTTTTACGCCGACGTACATGACCTCACGTTCCGCTTAAAGAAGAAAGTCCCTGAGGCTGAGTTGGTCAAAATAATAAAAAGGAACCTAAAGCCATATTTGGCAAATCTAACATTTGCGGCTAAAATTAGCATCCTGGCAGGACTCAAAAGTGAGTGCAAGCGGGCAGAGAGATTAATTAAAGAAAATCGTTCAAGAAGCAAAATAGTTAGCGAATTAGATACGAAAGATAGGAATGATAACGACTATTATGGAGACGCGCGAATGGTAGAAGAAGAAGCTTTCAGTAAAGATAATAAGAATAAGTCGGGTCAGAGTAGAATAGTTCCCAATGCAGGCAATTATGGTTCGACAAAACCCAATCCCAATCCTAATGTTTGTAACGTTGCACAAAATAATGGAAGTGTCCCTAGTCAAGTGTTTTGTACGTCTCCCTTTCACCTCATGCTATGTTTTGCGTGTAAATGTAAATCCCCTTTCCACTCTATGAAATATTTTGCGTGTGGTGGTGAAGCGTCCTATTGTGTTTTCAAGGCAGATGCGGGAAACAACGCGCTGGCAGAGTTGACCGGGACCTCTGTCCAGAACCAGAAGCACCCGGACCCTTAAATGAGGTGGAGGAAAAGAACAGAGTGTGAAAGATACTAAGACGCGAAAGTATGTTAGAAGATCAGAACGTAGGGAAGGACAATGAAATGTCAGCACAACGATGTGTTAGGAAAAGTTTTCATGAGAGAAAATCAAAATATGAAGAAACTAGGAAAATAATTTTTATGGAAGAAGTTATACAAAAACGAAAAACAAGGAATTATTCGAAAATTAAGAAGATGCCTGAGAAACAGCGTACTTTAAAGAGAATCAAGCAAAAAGTCGTCGCCACAATAGTATCTTTGAGAGGTGATAATCGCTGTTTTGCTCGTACCATAATAGGCCGACAAGAAGTATTGGCTTTGCTGGACTCAGGTGCCTGTGCCAGTTGCCTCGGAAAAGGCGAAATGAAGTTTCTTGAGGGCAAAGAAAGTGAAATAGTTAATCTGACCGGGCAAAATGTGAGAGCGGCAAGCGGGGGTGGAATCCCAGTGGTGGGAGTTATTAAGTTACCCATTATCTGGGATGGGTTAACCAAAGAATTAGAGTTTCTTATAGTGCCCCAATTAACTCAGGAGGTATACTTAGGTATAGATTTTTGGCGTGTATTTGAAATGGATGTAGTGAATAGAGGTGTGAATGGGCAAATGTACGGAAATACTGTTTCAGAACTTGCACCCGCTGAAGGTGACCTAGTATTTGATGCCTTGAAACATGTCCTTTCAACGGCCCAAAAGTTAAGATTGGAAAAGACAAAGGCACAATTTCCATCATTCGCAGTGGAGGGCCTAGGAAGAACCGACATGGAAGAACACGTGATTGAGGTAGTAAACGAAAACATGCCGGTCAAGCAGAGGCATTATCCTATCTCACCCGCGATTCAGAATGTGTCGTCTAATGGACAAGGTCATTCCGGCCGCTCTTCGTGAATAGGTGTTTGTGTATTTAGATGACCTGTTAGTTTGTTCTGTTGATTTTGAGTCGCATGTGTCATTATTGGAAAAGGTCGCTATGTGTTTTCGCCATGCAAAGTTAACTATAAACGTCGAGAAAAGCAAGTTTTGCTATAAGGAAGTTAAGTATTTAGGCTAAGTAGTAGGAGGCGACTGCATAAGAACCGACCCTGGCAAAATAGCAGCTGTTAGGGATTTTCCGCAACCAAAAACAAGGCACAGCGAAATTATAGTGTTACGGAGTTGGAGTACTATGCAGCTGTCCTTAGTGTGAAGAGATTCAGGCCATACATTGAAGGGTTACCTTTCACCATAATAACCGACCATGCTAGCCTAAAGTGTCTGATGGGCCAAAAGAACCTTAGCGGGCGCCTGGCCGTATGGATTTTGAAGCTGCAAGCATTCGACTTCGACATCACACATCGCAAAGGATCGCAAAATGTCGTGCCTGACACATTGTCGCGAATGAACATTGAAGAAATTAAACCAGAAGATAAGAATCTCGATGTTTGCCTTGACTCACCTTACTTTAGGGCCGCTGAATATACGGGACTGATAGACGTTATAACGAAGGGACAAGACAAGCAGCCAGAACTTTGCTTATCTGACGGGTATGTATATAAACGGACTCAATCCAACAGGGGGGACGAACTAGAGGAACATCATACATGGAAACTCTGGGTGCCTTCAGAACTACGCCTAGGATTAGTAGAAGCAGCCCATTATTCACCCTCAGCGGGGCATGGCGGTATTCATAAAACCGCCTTAGAGAAAGGTATTATTGGCCGGGAATGGTTTCCGATGTCCAAAAATGCATAAAGAGCTGTACTATATGTAAGTCAAGCAAAAACACCAACAAACAACTTTCGTAAACCACCAATGGGCAGACAACAAGTAACTGAGCAACCTTTCCAACGTCTTTATGTAGATTTTATGGGACCATATCCTCGAACCAAGGATGGGAATGTCTTTATGTTTATATGTCTAGATCATTTTTCTAAATGTGTTTTTATAAAACCGCTGCAGCGAGCTACAGCTGCTAAAGTGGTCCAATTCCTCGAAAGAGAAGTTTTTCACGTGTTCGGAGTGCCCGAGTTTGTACACTCAGACAATGGAAAACAGTTCGTGTCTGAAATGTTTACTAATTTCCTTGTCAAATATGGGGTGAAGCACATCAGAACCGCGTTTTACTCTCCACAAGCGAACGTAGCAGAACGTGTCAATAGGTCAGTGCTCCAGATGATAAGGTCTTATGTCGGGGAAAACCAGCGAAATTGGGATCAACACGTTAGCGACGCTGCGTTTGCCTTGAGAAGTGTGGAGCATACCGCTACAGGCGAATCACCATATTATGCAGTATTTGGGATGCCCATGGTACAGCACGGTGCCTCTTACGACATTTTACGCAGGTTAGGTTCGGTAAAAGATGCTGATTTTAGAATAAATTTTGGACTAGATAGGCAGCAAGTAATTAGGAATAAAGTCTTTGACGAGCTCAAGCGAGCACATAAATTAGGTGAGAATGTTTATAACACAAGGGCACGAGAAGTCAAATTCAATATTGGACAAGTTGTATACCGTAGGAATTTTAAACAGAGCTCCCAAATTGATAACTACAATGCGAGACTAGCACCAAAGCAAATACAATGTGTTGTCTTGCGTATAATAGGCAACTCTATGTATGAGCTGGGAGACATGTCAGGGAAACGAGTAGGGGTATACCACGCTAAAGACATTTTTTTAGCATGAGTGTCACCTGATCTTTGTTCGTGGTTGTCCATCGTTCCTTTTGACATCTATGTTGTAGCAATTTGTGATCTTATATATGTATATGTTTCAGAGCTGTAAAAATTTGCAATCAATTTTTTTTAGCAATCAGTGATTGTGCTAACTAATAGGATTACAATCAAAATTGATTGCTTTTCTGATTGTAAAAACTACAATCAATTTAATTGTAAGCACATTTGATTGCAATGATTGTGATTGCAATCAATTCACTGATTCAATAAAACATTTTGATTGCAATCTCAAAAATTTTACAATTTACAAGACCAAATACAAAATGTGTTGTCTTCTTAACTTTTTGTGTGAATAGATGACTGCCTACCTAATCTTTCAAGTAAATGCACTTGCAGTGCGCAACAACAATACAGAAGGGCCAAACCAAACAAACAAACGGCCGCACAAAAGGGAGAGGACAAAAATCCAAGCAACCGAGCTTCAGAATTTGGATGAAAAACGCCCTCTCTCAAACGATAATACATTGAAAATGTGCTGAGGTAGGGCGTTTTTGAACCGAATTCTGAAGCCCGGTTTCTTGGATTTTTTTCATCACCCTTTTGTGCGGCCGTTTTTTTGTTTGGTTTTTCAGTCAAATTCTAAAATAGGGCGTTCTTCAACCAAATTCTGAAGTAGGGCGTTATTGAAAAATTTTCTGAGATAGGTCGTTTTCGAACTAACAGCCGAGATAGGTCGATCTTCAACTCAGCCATTGATATGTAATACTACTAGGCATGGTCGAAAAACAAACTGGAAATAATTAAACACCGAAAATTGAAAAAAACCAAACCTTGTTTTGGGCGAATTGTTGCCTAGTTTGTATTGTGAAACCATAGATTTAAATAAATAAATCTCCCACAAAATCGTGAAAATCGAAGGAATTGGGAGGAACCCAACGACTTCCGTGTAATGATCGTTTTCGGAGACTTTCAGGATGACCCTCGTATTTGGCTTTTTAATACGAGTATGAAGTAATATGATAACACATTCTGTAGGTGATGTTATAAAAGTGAAAAGTGATCTGGCAAAGGTAAACGGTGAATCTGCGATCTAAAATGTCAGATAGTGAATTGTTCGGTGATTTTTCTTCTGATGATTATCAGAATGACCCCAGCTTTTCATTGGCAGGACAACAACCACGAAACAATATTATATCAAAAGCTTCATATTGCAAGAGGTTTGCTGAAGAAGCTGTCAACATAGCATCTACGAGTCAGTCGTCGTCGTCAGAAAATATTACATCAAAAGCTTCATCTCGCAAGAGGATTGCTGAAGAAGCTGTCAACATACCATCTACGAGTCAGTCGTCGTCGTCAGCAAATATTAGATCAAAAGCTTCATCTCGCAAGAGGATTGCTGAAGAAGCTGTCAACATACCATCTACGAGTCAGTCGTCGTCGTCAGCAAATATTAGATCAAAAGCTTCATCTCGCAAGAGGATTGCTGAAGAAGCTGTCAACATACCATCTACGAGTCAGTCGTCGTCGTCAGCAAATATTAGATCAAAAGCTTCATCTCGCAAGAGGATTGCTGAAGAAGCTGTCAACATACCATCTACGAGTCAGTCGTCGTCGTCAGCAAATATTAGATCAAAAGCTTCATCTCGCAAGAGGATTGCTGAAGAAGCTGTCAACATACCATCTACGAGTCAGTCGTCGTCGTCAGCAAATATTAGATCAAAAGCTTCATCTCGCAAGAGGATTGCTGAAGAAGCTGTCAACATACCATCTACGAGTCAGTCGTCGTCGTCAGCAAATATTAGATCAAAAGCTTCATCTCGCAAGAGGATTGCTGAAGAAGCTGTCAACATAGCATCTACGAGTCAGTCGTCGTCGTCAGAAAATATTTTGGAAAATGAAAAGCAGTGTCTTTAAGATCAATTTTATTCTCTAAGCATTTCGAAATATTAAAAAGGGTTTGTATTAACGTGGAAAGCCCTAATACCAATAAATCAATAAAAATGCATTTGTTTATTATTAACAGTTAGAAGGAGATCGGTACACACGCTATCGCGATGGAATTCTAGTAATTTGCCGAATTTGCAAGACTAAATTAAAAGGTTCAGAGCAAATAACTTCGAATTTTATTCGCCACCTTCGGGAAAAACACAAAAAAGAGTATGAAGAGTACAAAAGTACAAAAACTGATAAAACCCCAAAGCCCAGCACTGAAAAAGTTTTCAACAAATTGGTCGCTCGATTCATAGTGGAAAATATGCTACCAATTTCCACTGTCACATCTGAAGCGTTTAAGATGTTGATCAGTTATGTTAACCCAAAATTAAGGGTTATGAGTCGACCAACAGCCGTCGCAATGATTGATTCAGCATATGGGTCGATGGTCGATAATATTAAAAATTTGATTGCTTCTAATAACTTTTTCTGCACCACTGCCGATATTTGGTCTACAAAACATAAAAGCTTTTTAGGGTATACCATTCATTGGATTGATGAATCGTTAACTCGGCAGTCAGCGGCATTAGCGTGCTGCTATGCAGCTGTCCTTAGTGTGAAGAGATTCAGGCCATACATTGAAGGGTTACCTTTCACCATAATAACCGACCATGCTAGCCTAAAGTGTCTGATGGGCCAAAAGGACCTTAGCGGGCGCCTGGCCATATGGAGTTTGAAGCTGCAAGCATTCGACTTCGACATCACACATCGCAAAGGATCGCAAAATGTCGTGCCTGACACATTGTCGCGAATGAACATTGAAGAAATTAAACCAGAAGATAAGAATCTCGATGTTTGCCTTGACTCACCTTACTTTAGGGCCGCTGAATATACGGGACTGATAGACGTTATAACGAAGGGACAAGACAAGCAGCCAGAACTTTGCTTATCTGACGGGTATGTATATAAACGGACTCAATCCAACAGGGGGGACGAACTAGAGGAACATCATACATGGAAACTCTGGGTGCCTTCAGAACTACGCCTAGGATTAGTAGAAGCAGCCCATTATTCACCCTCAGCGGGGCATGGCGGTATTCATAAAACCGCCTTAGAGAAAGGTATTATTGGCCGGGAATGGTTTCCGATGTCCAAAAATGCATAAAGAGCTGTACTATATGTAAGTCAAGCAAAAACACCAACAAACAACTTTCGTAAACCACCAATGGGCAGACAACAAGTAACTGAGCAACCTTTCCAACGTCTTTATGTAGATTTTATGGGACCATATCCTCGAACCAAGGATGGGAATGTCTTTATGTTTATATGTCTAGATCATTTTTCTAAATGTGTTTTTATAAAACCGCTGCAGCGAGCTACAGCTGCTAAAGTGGTCCAATTCCTCGAAAGAGAAGTTTTTCACGTGTTCGGAGTGCCCGAGTTTGTACACTCAGACAATGGAAAACAGTTCGTGTCTGAAATGTTTACTAATTTCCTTGTCAAATATGGGGTGAAGCACATCAGAACCGCGTTTTACTCTCCACAAGCGAACGTAGCAGAACGTGTCAATAGGTCAGTGCTCCAGATGATAAGGTCTTACGTCGGGGAAAACCAGCGAAATTGGGATCAACACGTTAGCGACGCTGCGTTTGCCTTGAGAAGTGTGGAGCATACCGCTACAGGCGAATCACCATATTATGCAGTATTTGGGATGCCCATGGTACAGCACGGTGCCTCTTACGACATTTTACGCAGGTTAGGTTCGGTAAAAGATGCTGATTTTAGAATAAATTTTGGACTAGATAGGCAGCAAGTAATTAGGAATAAAGTCTTTGACGAGCTCAAGCGAGCACATAAATTAGGTGAGAATGTTTATAACACAAGGGCACGAGAAGTCAAATTCAATATTGGACAAGTTGTATACCGTAGGAATTTTAAACAGAGCTCCCAAATTGATAACTACAATGCGAGACTAGCACCAAAGCAAATACAATGTGTTGTCTTGCGTATAATAGGCAACTCTATGTATGAGCTGGGAGACATGTCAGGGAAACGAGTAGGGGTATACCACACTAAAGACATTTTTTTAGCATGAGTGTCACCTTATCTTTGTTCGTGGTTGTCCATCGTTCCTTTTGACATCTATGTTGTAGCAATTTGTGATCTTATATATGTATGTGTTTATTGACTTGACTGTTTGTTTGATTATTTACCTATCTTTATCATTTATTTATTTAATTAATTATTTATTTATTTATTTATTTGTTTACTTTGCGACTTGACAATTTATTTATTTATTTACTTAACGACTTGACAATTTATTTATTTATTTATTTAACGACTTGACAATTTATTTATTCATTTATTTAGCGACTTGACAATTCATTCAGTTATTTAATGAGATATTTATTTGTAATAATTCATTTACTTACCTTAATTTTTTGGGTAGTTGTGATCAAACGTGTTTACCAACGATAGGCTAGGATATGCGTTATATAAGTACCCGGTGGTAGGTTTAAGTAGACATAGGCTACAGTAGATAGAATTGCAGCAGAACCAAAGAGAAGAACATGAATAAGATGCCCGGCTGTAGGTCATGGGTCGAAGCCACACGTGGTATGAAATGTGGAACATCTAAGTATGTATGTTAATTAGTCTGGTCCAATAGCAATCCGGTTTACAGGATTTAGTACGGAGTGGAAAGGAATATACAAATTGTGTGTGTTTGGTGAAAAGTATCTGAGCTGAGCCTGCAACTTACAACCCAAGTCCGTGTAGCGCTGCTAAGTAGCTCTGTTACCCACTCTGGAAATCTCAAGCTAGCCTCTGTTATGCATGGCTGTGTTTAGATAATGTGTACATGTGTGATGCACTTGTTTGAGGTGGATATTGCGCGATGTTCGATAGGCAACTTGAAATAAGTTCGTTCGATCAGTGGCGTAAGATAAACGTAGAAAATGTACAAAAGAGTTGTTTTTGCCACAAACTCTTGACCCGAAAGGCGATCGCCTATTTTATCAAGATTTATTGAATTAAGGTCAACGGAAGGTGTTAGACGTGAGTGCGGCTTAAATTCTGACATTTTTCTTTTGTTATTAGAATTTGAATTCCGTTTGCCTTTACATAAACAGTTTAAACGGTGAATAGGCGAACTGTGCAAAAGATAAAGTTTAAACGTTTTAGTTAACGGAGTGAATCGAATTTATTTATAAAATAAGAAGCCGCGAATTGGAGGTACGCTCGACGCAAAAGTGTTTTCTTACATTTCCGGTCTCTTTCAATTTCCACATAATATTCAAAAGATTAAAACCACTTTTTTACANAAAGTTTAAACGTTTTAGTTAACGGAGTGAATCGAATTTATTTATAAAATAAGAAGCCGCGAATTGGAGGTAAGCTCGACGCAAAAGTGTTTTCTTACATTTCCGGTCTCACCAGCAATTTAAATCAAAAAATTATTATTTTTGTATCCTCTTTCAATTTCCACATAATATTCAAAAGATTAAAACCACTTTTTTTACATGAATTGCTTTCGTTAAATTGGCTGTATGTATGATATTTGCCCTGATCTCGAGTTAGGAGATTT
>NW_016171787.1:0-3834 GCF_001687245.7 Rhagoletis zephyria
TGGTTATAGGCTAAAACAAAACCGATATCTAAAGGGCGTGTGGAACCTCTCTTCAAATCGAATTTTTCATAGTGTATATCTCTGGAAGTATTTGTGTTAAGAGTCCTGGAACTTTGTATGGATATATGTATATGAAGTCAATCTCAAGCTCATGGAAAAATATGGGTTTATTGGAAAATGCGGCGTGCCACCGTAGAACTAGGAATAGGGGTAAATGAAATCAATCCCAAACCTATGAAAAATGGGGGTATATGAAAACAATCTCGTAGCAGTTGAAAAGAGCTAGCGGTATAAGCCAAATAAACTAAAATTCTGGTGACGCATAGATACCTCTGGAAGCATTTACCTAGAATACTGAGATAAGGTATTTTTCCAACGAAAATATGTACAGAAAAACGGGCGCCACACCTTCTGGAAAGTAACATGATCACAGGGTGTATCCCGAAAACCATTTTAAGCTAAACCTTCAGGGATTATATTCTTGCCAAGACCCACAGGCATAAGCCGAAATTGCGTCGCAAGTTTTATGATCGGCTTGGGTAAGGTTTAACCACTTAACCCCCCTTTGTTTTCGTCGCTACTGAATTCTATAAACTGTCAGCTTTCACACAATTTAAAATGTACATGTGTATTTAAAAATGTTATGAAAATTGTGTTGCTAGCTTCATGTTGCAAAAATGTTTCAACGAAATGTTGTGGAATTTAACACTTATTTCTTGTTTATTTCTTATTATGCTATGCTTAAGAACAAAATATTTTTAAATCGACAAAACATTAATAAGAAAATTTGAAGGATTTTAGATATTGGGTATGGTAGCACGAAATGTCACAATCCGCCTAATTGTCAGGTTGTTAATATGGCGACGAAAAAGTGGCAATGGAATTACCTTGTTTTTTGTATCATGCCCGGGCCTAAATAGTCTTGGGCCTAAATGTTCCTATTAATGCCGAAAACTATGGAAAATTCCTATTTCGCTCCACCTATGTAGAAGTCATATTCGAAATCCATTTCCTATTTTTTAATTCACTCTTTCATTGTCCGATTGTTTTTAACCGACTTCACAAACAGGAGAAGGTTATCAATTCGTCGGAAAATTATTATTTTTTCCAAAAACTATCAGCATTTCAATTGAAAACAAGTCACAAAATTTTTCTTCCAAACTTTCAAGCAATTGTTTGTTTTTTTTTAATTTTCCTTGAATTTCCAACGCGTTTATAGAACATTCAAATTCCAAATTCGAAAAATGTTTGCGTCCGGTAGTAGAACGAAAGATGTCATTGTCCCTTCATCGACGACGCATAGACCATTAGCATCATCGACCATATTAACAAAAACAACCGCAACTACATTGACACAGCGCCGCATTAGCTCAACGGGTGGCGAAACGATAATTTCCGGCGCCACACTCACTGGACACCAAAGATTGCCACAAATGCGATCAAAATTCACCGAACGCAAGCCGACACCAGTTTCACGGACCGCTGTAGCGGTACGCACGCGCAGCCAAATGCAATCGGGCAACTCAAGCAATAACACTCACCTAACTCCACGCGGCGATGGCCGTAAAGTGATGTCCGGTATACCGACCAATACAGCGGCGCGTGCCACCGCACGTCAGTTGCAACGGCAAGAGGCAGGAACAGCAGGAACGGCTGCAAAACAAAATGAAGTCCACACTAAGAAGGAAGAGAATATGGAACAGCTTAATCATGCTGAAATCGGTATACAGACTAATGAGCCGGAAATACTTAATCACGATTTGATCATTGGTGACATTAAATTGCTGCCACCGAAGGCAAGCATTATCGCAGAAATCGAACGACAGCAAAATGAGACGCGCAAGAAGTTGCTACTGAAGGCGCAGCGTAAGTTTGAGGGTCACTCGGTGAAGCAGGAAGAGCATTTGACTGATTTGAAGGAGTTTCTCGAAAAGTCTGCAATCACAAGACGTTCGCGCAAATCAAAAGTAACCATCGAAGTGGATAAAAAGTGAGTGGATGCGACGGGAGCATGGATTACTTCGTATTTGGAGCAAAAGTTTGAGTAGTTTGAGAGCGGTCACTTATTAGGAAATTAGAGAAAATATCACTAGTAGTTTATGGCTACTCCCAACCCTTGTAGCGCAAGGGTGCCATGAAACGCAGTCATGGCTATATTTTTGCGGAATCCTTCTAGAGAAAGTGTTATTGTTCGGTTATCGTGGGACCGCTTTTATGAGAGCTCCATTCATGTTAAGTTTTTACTGTTATAAAGGAATTTAAAAAAAGGTATACAAAATAATAGTCGTAGAATCCTAGAATAATGTAGACCCTAAATTATACGCTCTTGCTCAGATATTAGTTTTTAAGAACTCCAACAATTGGGCGGTATATCGGAGAGCAAAAAGTAGTTTAGGGTGGCCATCGAATTGACTTCTTGTTGTCGCCTAAAACGATTAGAGCTAGCAACTCCAAACAATCTTACAAAATATGTGAACTGGAAAAGCTAACTATCATTTCTTTCGGTTTATGGTGAAATTTCATATTGGTAGTTTAACAAGAAAAGTGGAAGAAGTTTAGTTAGTTAGAGTCTATTTTGCCTTTGTGTGAATTACAAATACTAGAGGCTATTGTTGAATACACGCTGTCAAATTTTCTTTTTCGTATATTTCACGAAATATCGAACTAAGATGCATTCAGCAATAGTCCGGATTAAGCTTTCAACCCAGGAACCCATTATTATTCCACTTCTGAAAATGAAAAAACCAGACTTACTCCTATAGTCAACCAGTTCTTAAACGATTTCGTTAAAGGCAAAAAATACTTACACTATTCCCTTGTTTAAGTTTTTCACTTTCCATTTTTTTTTTTAATTATTTTATCTCTTTCACCAGACTCATAAAATCCATGGATGAAATACTGAATAAGAGTGTGCCAAAAACTGAATCTATAACAGATATTAAAGGGCGTATCAAGAAAAAGGAACAAGAATTGCTAACACTTTTCGACACTGTTGAAAATTTGAAAGTGTGATACAATTAAAATCAATAAAATAAACTTCCTGGTAGACGAGGTTCTTTAGTAAATCGAAGTCTTAGGGCTGGAGGTTCTCTCTGTTAAGAATCTGCGGTAAATGGGAAAAATATTTAATTTTGATTTTAACAGGCATCTTTGGCATCCCCCGGAGATATTGAAGAGGGGGTTTTTTAGAAAAGACACAAGTCGATTTTTTTTAAATCAGCTTAATGGACATACATATGTACATATCGTCACCTTAATTCACAAAGGCCCTAAGCAACATTTTTTTTATTTTGCAGGAGAACTATGAAACATTATAAAATGAGTATTAAATACAGGTAGGGCTTTTAGAAAATAGTTTCGAAAAAAGTGTTGGTTAAAGCCTTTGTGATTTAAGGTAACGATATATACAGTATATTTTGCTTAGCACGTAGTGCACGTAACCGAAAAAGGCACTAAGCGAATTTTCTTTACTACTTCAATGAGGAAGGTATGCGAATCCCTATGAAACCAAATATTGGCGGAGCACTTACCATGTAGAAATTACTGCAAGCGAAATTTTTACCGAATGTTATCTAATTATCTATATAACTACATAAATTGATAGCCATTTTCGTTGTTCTGCGAGATGAGCAAAATAAATAAAAGGTTGTAAAATTAGGTAATTGTAGGGCCAGTGCAGGTAAACGTAATACTTTCATTGATAATTGATACTAGTCGCACAATTTTTAAGGCAGGTATCGCCAATGTGCAGGTATGTTGAATGCATCTATCGGAGCAGTTTCCTTATAAATGTTAAAAATAATGCTTTTGATGCGCATTTTGGGGTAGGTATCT
>NW_016171787.1:8745-13928 GCF_001687245.7 Rhagoletis zephyria
TTTTGTTTAATACGTGTATAATTCTATATTCATATATGTAGGTAAATATATATTTTTTTAGTTTGGACCGCCATTGTCAGGTCATAGTACCGCACATTTTATTTAATTTTGTATTCTTTTCTTTGCCAACATTTATGGTTGTATGTATGTAACATATATGTACATACTCTACTACTTTGCATTACATATTGCATTTAAAATGTCTTATCACAAAGCACTTATTAACCTTTAAATATTATTTGATCAATCATAATTCACAGCCCATAAATCATTATTTAGTTTTCTTTCGCCGGGACTTACAACAGTTGTTTCGCAATACAAATGGAAATTAACAAGATAGCTATCTCCTATATGTTGTATGCTTATAATAAATGGTTCATATGGATGAAAAACAAAAGTCACAAGTTGTTTACTTCTAGTTCTATTCAGTCGGGATGTCTCTAGAATTATGCGAAATTTTAAAACAGACGTGTAACGATCCGTAAATAATATTGGATTTGGTGTGACATTTTTTGGCACTTCCAATGAAGATATGCGTCGATCATCATAGTTGAACATGTAATAGTTGAAATATGGTGCACAGCTGGTACCTTGCGCATTGACCGGCAATGAGGGATTGAGTCGCTCTGCAGCTCTCCTTGGATCCACAAAAGTTTTAACAGCACTAATGAGATAAGTAGACAAAATTGTTTTATAAGAGAACTCAAGAAAATATGAGGACAATAAAAAACTACTTCAGATAAAGATTAGAAGGATGAGAGTTAAAATTAAACAAATTTTAGTTTTTTGAAGAATAAAAAATCTGGGAAATATAATGAAATTACAAAATTCATTCAAAAGATTCAGCAGCAATAAATAAGGTATTTATTTTTGCTAACCAGTAATGTATGGCTGAATGCATTAACAAAATTATTACCCTTGGCCAAAATTGTATTACTTGTTAGAGAGAAAATTTAATATAAATCTTCGCCAAGGTTCAGCTTTATAGTGCCTTTAAATACTTTTTCATTTCATCGAGTAGTTGTTTTTTGTAAAATTTCTTCAGAAATACATTAAATGCATACATACCAGTTAAATGCTGAACGAAAATAAATATTATTGCTAGGCGTTGAGGCTGGTCGTCCAGTTTGCATTGAACGCATATTCCGAAAAGTATCGTGGAAATTGCGCTGCATATAGAGCAACTCCACAGAGTTATATGGATAGCATTTTAACACCTTGTCTTGCGACAGTGAGTAAAATACATACAATTTGAATTCGGGTCTAGTTTGGATAAAGAGCTCTGCTTGATTACAACATGCTTGCTTTGGTTTCGGACATTCAAATCTTATGAGCATTAGATCATCATCAACAAATTGCGTTTTTATCATTTTCATTCGCTCAAACTGCAAAATATATGTTTACAAGTTTACAAGTATGCCCAAATATGCGCATAGTAATATTTAGTAAAACAATACTCATACTTACTAGAAGAAAATCTTTATAAAATTCACGTAAGCGATCACGTCTCTCCTTAGCATTTTGGCTTGCGATTGCATCCTTGTACACATTTGCAATACAATGTTGCTTTAATTGCGAAAGAATTCCTTTCATTTCTGGCTCCGGTACTCCATTGGTGTGCAACCCTCCTTCCAATTCCTCTCTCCTAGCCGTTTCTTGCTCTCTATTCACTTGATATCGCATGAAAAATTTCCCTTTTCGTACCTCCAGCACGTCGATGCACTGACGGCAACGTGACAAAATTGCAATTTTATTGCCATGAACTGAAACACCGTAATTGTGTGATAGGAAGACAAGATCGCAAATCTGATATTCATCACTAATGCAGCCTTTTACTAAATCTACTAAGTAAAATTTATAGTCATACATCTCATTATCGTCGAATAAATCTGGATAGTTTGCATAATGTTCGCGATTATAAGTAATTGCAGATAAGATACCCTTGGCGGCTAACAATACATAATGACCATTCTCAATAAAAATGCTAAATTCACGATTTAAAGTCCAACGTGTATTAAATTCAGAAAATAGTGGTATATTCCATAGTAGATGAAACAATTGGTCGGTGAGCAATATGCCAGTCTCGTAAGTAGCTTGTACGCCTTCATCCTTTATTCCGTATAATGCATGTTGTACAGCGCCCACGCCTTTATATTGGTATACCGACACAGCATTGTGATCAAGTGAGAAACTCACTAGTAGTTTACCATCAGGTGTAAATTTACGTATGTAACCTAGCGATGATCCTACACACAATATACTCAATCTGGGTGTTATACTTTTGTAAAATTCAAGATCATGCGTTAGCACGGGCAGAGAACCACGCCGATTATAACGATTCAGGCCAGACTCCCGATCCCAAATGTGATGTTGTATGTTTTGGGTGTAGGCCCGCTCCGTGAACCACGAATGCCTAGTTTCTCTGTAGCATGGTCTTTCTACCACTTCGGCAGCTAGAAGCAAATCCTCCATAGTTGTGTTTGTATAAAGTTTTGGCAAACAACAAACTGTTCCTCGGTAATTAGAGCAATTATTTGAATAACTTGCATTTAGTTTAATTTGCACTTTATTTTGAACCAATATTGCTAAATTTTCTTTATATAAATTAGTAAACAAACACTTTATACGAAATAAACAGCTGTGCGCTCATAAGCGATGAGAGTGTATAATCGATAATTAATCTATAATGGAAAACCACAAAGCTGCATACCAATTTTCAATAAAAAAAAATATGCATAAACACAGTTTCGACAGCAGCAGGAGTTGTAAAACGTATATGCCTCTTTAATTTTCAATTTAATATTACTTTTAACGTAATAGTTTTTGTATAAAAGAACTCAGAATGCGACGATATATTTCATCGATAGCAGTTCACACACTTTTTTGAACATTAATCGGCATGACTTGGCAGCACTTTCTATTTAAGGGTTGGACACATATACGAGGCGTTATGGACCAACTCACTGATCCTTCCCCAAGCTGCTCCTACGAAATGAAGATTAATAATACGTCAGTGTAGTCACCTGGGCTAAATAATACGAAGCTATAGACCTGCCTAAACGCACATTCCATTAAAACCAAATTCCTCATTATAAAGAACTCATGTGCAAATGTATATTAGTACATATGTATGTCCCTAAGTATATGACGTCATACATACTTACATATAAGGCCATGGGGACCAGAGGAGCCTATCTGCAAGAAAATGTTTGTGTACTATATGAAAAAATGATCTATAAATAATATATGCGGTCTTTTACTGAATAGTTCATTGCATTCGATTCTAGTAATGCAGCTTTACCATTTTTTTTTTAATATCAGGCTAATCTGGCCCTCAAGGTCCCAAATGTATTCAACCCTCGACATCAGAAACTATTCAACAAATAACGCTTTCTCCACGCTCCGATCCTAACTACGGCTTTAAAGAAGGAGTATAATCCAATTAGGTTACATAGGTATATCGAATATATCCTCGTTTTAAAAAATTTCCTTCAGCATTACCACTTCATTACCAGTTTGCTTCAGTAAAATTAACTCTTTGTGGTCAAGATGTCTGCCTCCTTCCACCACTTGGCACTTTGCCTTCATTGGGGGCTAAATGGCAATCGTGATCAATGTTGCCGCGAATAAATTTTAGTGGTAGCCAAATTCTTTTAAAAAAGGGCTTTATTTTATCCAACCAAAAACCTTTTTGTATAAAAGGGGAAATATGCGAGACCAGCTTGCTGGCTCCATCAAGTGATTCTACCATCAGGCTCAAAGCATATAACTTACCAGCATGCTGTACAATATTTATTTCTTTACAAATGAAGTCGATGAAAGATCGAAATGATTAGAGCCGAAATTTCATAAATTTTCTACCATTTTGTTAAAGATTGTTTTTTTTTTTTAATTCACAACTGCAATATCGTGATCTTAATCTTCCACAAACACGACTTAGACTCATATAGTGCACGAAATTTCCGCCAGAATATTTTTTACTTAGAAAATTGAGCTAATTTCACCACTCACGACACCAGCATGCTGGTACCCAATAAACACCAAAAAAAAATTTCTCCAACCTTGGAGAAATTCATAGTTCTCAAGTTGATATCCAACATCGTTCTCCAACTCAACCGACGCGCAGATACGTAAAATGTGATAGCGAAACGAGTTTTTAATTATCAAGGGAAAAACGAAAGCTTTGCATATAAAGAGGAAAATTATCAATATTACAAAAAGTAAATAATCTTCAAAGTATCCTCAAATAATCTTGAAAGAAAATAAAAGGCGAAGTGAATCAAGTGGCAAATTACTGTCGGACTGTATACTGTGAAGTGAATTATTGTAATACGATATTGATTAGCTATATAATACAAAAGGAGTAATAAAATTAAAAATTAATATTTAAATTCATCTATGTATGTCGTTTCAATCAAAAAGGTATTTTATTTTTTCAATTTCAGTATTTCAATGATATGCTTGAGACCAATTGGAGAATTACATTAAAGTTCAAGTTGAGAACTAGCATTTTCTCAACTTGAGAAACAGCCCTTTTTTCATATAAAGAAAAATGCCCTTTTTGTTGAGAACGCTATGATCCTCCACTTGGGGTACTGTTGAGAAACAACGTTGGAGATTTGAGAATTATCTTAGTTCTCAACTTAACCTCAAGTTGAGCTCAAACTTAAATGTTTATTGGGTACAATCATAAAATTTTCAAAAAGTTTTTGAAGTCGCAGCAGCAGCTGGTACCATCACATCAGACGGTCAATCACAGTATAAGCCCTTTATGCAGCTCTCAAGAAAACGGTCAAGAAAAAATTGCCATTATTTCGCGTGTGTGTCCAAGGAATTTTGACATTTTTGATACCTCACAGCCTGTTGCCTCACTCTTTCCTCAAGAAATAATGGAACGGGCATATATTTCTGTTGCAAGCCTGGGTTGCCTTGTGCTCTTTTTTCACAAAAAACTTTAGAAAACCGTAGTAGAAAGCGTAGTAAATTTCTTAAGAACTGCGTACTGCCTTAAGGAAATTTGACTCAAGAAAATTTCTTAGCCATTTCTTGTACGTCATTTTATATGGAGTTTTTGCTTTTCTTGAGAGCTGCATACAGGCCTATATACAGTAATAAACCTTTTCGCAGTTTTTTTCCATTTGGTCCTCGAGGAGTACTTTTGGGTTGTGTGCAGCGCTTTCGTT
>NW_016171789.1:0-13926 GCF_001687245.7 Rhagoletis zephyria
ATAGCCATGCAACTGTAACTGCATACCCAGCGCAATGACTATACCCCAAGGCACTCCAAATAATATAAATATAGTTTATTAAAAAAAAAACAACACAAGACTACATGAAAAGCTGAGATTAGATGCATAGCCCAAAATAATATAATAACTCCTTGTGGAACACTCACTGATCACTGATTCTTATAGGAGTGGCCTTTCAATTCGTCCTTCACAAGACCGAAAAAAGCCTTCAAGACTAGAATAAAAAATTGGCTTGATAAGATTTTTGTCTTTCGAAAGACTTTGGGGAGTTGCTGGAATTGCTCTCTAAATAAACACATATATATATATTTATTAGGCATACAATTTTTTAAAATTAAATATGCCTACGAGAAAAGGATGAGAATTGATGGAAAACTAACAAAAATAATGTTATAGTCAAAATTTGTTACAAAAACTGAAAGAAATTTCGAGAAATAAAAAAACATGTATAAATGTATAAAAATTTGGAAAAAATTCTATAAAATTGCTTCAAATTTCAAAACTTCTTATTCAGAATTTTTGGAAAAAAAACGCTATGCAATTTTATAAGCTATTAAATTTCAGTGTAATGAAGTGCAAGTTTGAAGTGGCGAAAAACGACTGTGGTTCTTTGGCAATTTTTCGTTGACGATGTTCGGCATTTTTTTCTATGCTCTAAGTTTTAATATTTTTTATTTTTTTTATAGGTAAAAAATGGGCAAAACATTTTTAATAAAATTGCCAAATTTTGCGGTAAGTCCTACTACTTTAAGCTTGAATTTTATTATACTAAACTTAAAATGGCTACAAAACTGCATACTCAAAATACTTCTCAGAAATCGAATTAAAAAGCCCGCAATTTTTATGAAACTTTGTTGCATTTTCCCAACTTTTTTAAAAAGTTTGAAATTTGGACTGGTATAGCTTTTATTCGATAACGAGATATACTTTCATAAAAAAAGCGATGAACTAAAGAAAAATGTCCGAATAAAAAAAAAAACAATTTGTTTACCAATCATAATACCATTGACATGGAATTTTCCATATTAACGGGGTGTAAGGTGGGTGTGCAAAACTCGTAAGGTTTCGGAGTTTATTTTTTATGAAAATTAATTTATATTTTTTTAGTGAATCCTAAGCATCATTTTGATTTAATAAAATTTTTTAGTTTTACTTATTTATTAAAGAAATAAACACACCAAGTTAAAACTGAAGTATACCCAGTTATCATTTACGTTGTAATAACATACAAAAAAAATACACATGAGTAAAAAGAAAACTATTTCTATCTTATAATAATTAATCAGACTTGAGTTATCCTTCTGAGCACATTTGCAACATCTTACGGTGGATGTAACTCAGCCGGCGAGTATATTGACACCGCCCATAATGCTCCGCAATCAGCGGCCGACTAAGTCCTAAGTCAGTAACCGCGCTCCCTCCCCTTTTCCTCTGTAGCTACTCAGCCGCACAGCGCATTTTAATTATCAAGCGGTTTATCACAGTCGGATTGTAATACTCCCAACATCGCCGGGTAAGGTGCACATATGTATTGCTAACCGAATAAATACAAAATGCAAATAAATAAATAAAATTTCTATGAAAGAAGCAGAAGATGGGTGACAAATTAAAATTTTCGGGAAATAAGAGAAAGTATAGTTATTTTCTAAATTCTACTAAAATAAATATAATCGCATCACTTCCAAGTACTTATTTCCTCTGCTTTCGAAAGAAAACTTCCAATCCCTTCCATCTGTCGAACGTACATTCACATTTGCTATGTACCACTATGCCGGCTTGCGAATGGCGCACTGCAACGTCACGCTACCGCTTGTCACTTGGGAACTTTCGAACTTCCAACGCAACTGGCATAGCTGCCACACAATCAGCTTACAATGTCAATAAACCACAACGTGGCATAGCACAACTTCGCTTGGTGAACCGAAAGCGAACCACCGTTGCAATATTTGGTTGTTCACGCGCGTTGGTTTCGCTGCCATTCGCTTGATTTTATTTTTCCAAATGTTAATGTAGAACTTTTTGTTGGACCTACCCTGCAAAAATCGTTGCACCATGTGGTCCATATTGGAGTACTTACGAAATTCTCCTCTGCCATGCAGTAGCGGACTAATTCGTGTCTCTACATCAGTTTATTTTTAACCGATCATTGTTGGAGTTTTAACGATCGTAATCTCTACGCGATGCTTATTCGGCTGTGTTGCCGAGAGATAGGTCTCTGATGTAATGCAGACTAGGACATCGCAATGCTAATTGGACCACATTTTTTATATGCATTTCGGTTAAATTTGGAGTACTCCTTTATCCTCAGGCTGTACTCTTTGCATGCGAGCAAGGAGCAGTCGCGATTTTTGCAGACTAGTTACCATATATATAAAAAAAACACAGCTGCATGCCTTCAGTTATACATCTATTCGTGTTCATATACGATAAAAAAATATTCTACATACATATGCACATATATGTAAGAATATGTGCAACTCATAGCTCTTTCCGACGCTATCATTGCCGTAGCAAGTCTTTGGTTGCTGTTGTTGTGGAAGCAGTTGGTCGTTGTCTCGAGTCAACCGCCAATTCACACAGTTGCAACTACAGCTGTTGCTGCAATTCAACTTCGTAGCCATTTTCGAGCAGCAGTTGCACATGCAATTGCAATGATCCGTTTGTCGTTTGCTTAAGTTTGGGTCCATTTGTGCTTTTGTTCGACGCTTGACAAACATTTTCCCATTTCATGGGTTTCTTTTGTATTGTATAGTGAAAAGTTTTGTGTGAAATGAAGTAAAAGCACACTCAAGTTGGCCGCACAGTGTGTTCAGCCTGATAAAAATTAGTACAAATTTCAAAATTATTATACTGGTGAAAAAAATTAAGGCGTTTTCTTTAGGGAACTGCTCACTGTAACTGTCAACAGTCACATGTGTGCCAAGACGCGTATGCTCTGACTGTTTGTGTGATGACAGGAGATACTTCATTTAGTCCTCGTTCACCACCAGACCCATACGCTTTGCTTCTCTATCTAATTCCGAGAAGGTAGAACAGACGTAGCCTTTCTTTTTACCAATAATATCGATGTCGTCGGCATAAGCCAGCAATTGTACGCTTTTGTAAAGTAATGTCCCTGAGCGTTAAGTTTTGCGGCTCATATTATCTTCTGCAACATCAGATTAAATAAATCTCATGTCTGAAACCTCGTTTGGTAACAAACGGCTCGGGGAGGTCTTTCCCAATTCTGACGGAGCTGGTGGTATTGCTCAACGTCATTTTACGTAGCCGTATTAGTTTCGCGGGGATGCCGAATTCAGACATAGCGTCGTATAGGCAACTGCTTTTAGTGCTGTCGAAAGCAGCTTTGAAATCGACAAATACGTGGTGAGTGTCGATCTTATTATCGTGGGTCTTTTCTAAGATTTCGCGTATTGTGAATACCTGATCTATGGTGGATTTGCTAGGTCTAAAACCACACTGATAAGGTCCAATCAGTTCGTTAACGGTGGGCTTCAGTCTTTCACACAATACGCTCGACAAGACCTTATAACCTATGCTTGGAAGGCTGGTCCCGCGGTAGTTGACGCGAATGGCGGGGTCGCTTTTCTTGTGGATTGGGCAGAGCCACTTAAATTCCAGTAGTCGGGCATGCGTTCATCTCAACATATTTGGCATAAAATTTAATGCATGCACATTATCAGCTCCTCGCCGTCGTACTGGAATTGCTCGGCGGGCAGGCCATCAACTCCAGTAGTTTTGATGTTTTTCAGCCGCGTAATCGCTATTCGTACGTCATCATAGTCAGCTCGGGTTCTCCTCTCCACTACTTTAAGTGTTGCTGCTGCTACAGAAATGTTGGTGGAATTATTTCCCAGGGAGCTTCCCATTAGTATAAATTTAGGTCTCCAGGTCACGGAAGTGTTGTCAAGATAGAGGTAGCTACGGTTAAGGAAGCAGTACATTGGCTGCCCAATTGCGCAACTTCGGCAAGGAATGTAAAAATATACTCTGATAGCCATGCGGCAATAAGGGTTTAGGCTCACTCCAAGTGCTTTAAAGCTAGTAGCATAATGCCTGACCTCCGTCGGTTGCTTCTGATTATTTGCAAGTCAGATTCATAGTGGTATATATGTACATATATTCGTAGGTGTTACAGGAAACGGCGCTGCGTATTAGTTGGCGGGAAAGACAGCCTCGAGTCTGTCTCACCGAGAGAAGAGAGAGTGGTTGTACCTTTGACTGTATGCGAACTGTCTTTGGACAGATGTGGCTTATGTCAGCTGTGTTGTGGTTGGGCAACAGCAAGGATATGTGCCAGTGCACTATCTTTTTGGACAAAAGCGGAGCCGAGGCGATCAAGCGATCTTCTTGGGATCACAAAGGAGTAACTTGAACTTCTGGTGGGTTTATTGAACTGCATTGCAAATACCAAAGGTTCGTGAACGTTTTTGGTGTCATTTCATTAATTTAATTTTTTTGGGCACAATTGACCACTGTCTGCAATGAGAATAAGTTGAAATGTAGTAGGAAGTTGCGGTGGAGAAAAAAAGGAAGTTCGTGAGAGCGCACAGTCAGAAAGCCAGCAAAGAAGCCGTCTCGCGGGTATCGAATTATGACACTTTTAGTGGTTTTTAAAAAAATCGCAAAACTTTTACAACCAATACTGGTGATTTGATTTGTGTGTTGTTGCCATCTTTACCGCTGATCTCCCTGTATTTCTTGTTGCAGCTTCGTTGCATGGTTTTATGTATGTATATGTTTTTAAAGTTTTAATTTTTCTTGGCTGACTATTTGACTGCGCGCATGTCCCAGACAGGGAAATCGAACTACACCGAACCGCCGCACCAGAGTTGTTGCCCACCACGATGATGACGTCTCCAACAAGGCATGCGACAATCTTCAGCAATACCAACAACAAACAGTTACTGTGCGCATTGCACTGTTGCGACAGAAAGTTTATCAATAAAATTCTGGCATAAACTTTTTAATTTGATGTGTTATTATCTGTTGGATGTGTTGCCACTAAATGTATGTATGTACAAATGTGCAAATTCCGTATGCTATGTTGTTTAAGTTTTGTTAAGAAAATACTTACGCTTTTGGGTATTAATGTGTTGCAACTGATCGTAAACGCTAGTTTACTTATGTACAAATTGAAAAGTATGAAAAGTTGGCATTTTTTTATAGCTTAGTTTTAAAAGTTTATTTTAACTTTGTTTAAGAGGTGACAACACTTAACCCTCTGGGTGGAAAATGATATCGTAACAGGGCGACGTTAACTATTGACAGGCAATTGTGAAATTGATAACGGATATATAAAAGGCATAAAGCGAGTGAACGGGTGCACTAAAAAAATATCTACCAATGTATGTCGTCGTAAATATTCAATGAAAGCGTTAAGTGAATAGGTGATAGCGCAGGTTAGGTTAGGTTGAAGTGACTGCCTGCATGCAGTAGAGGTGAGAGGCACCTAAGGCCAATTGTAGTACCGTTTGAGAGCAGGTATTCGATCACGTCCGCTCACCTAGAAGTACAGCGAGTTATTGGAGTTAATAAAACGCGACAATTCATGCGAGTCCGTTGCGCTAAGTTCCGCCAGAGAGCCAAAGAGGTGATGAGCACCCTACAGATAAGTGCAGTGACGGAGATAGTATTCCACGCTTTCAATTTCTTCATCGTCACGGCAGCTGTGGCAGAAGTCGTTCCCTAAAATACCTTCCCTTCAAGCAGTCACCGGTAATAATTCTGTTCACTTGACTAAGTAGAGGCTAGTCTAGACGAACGAGTGAGCTCGACTTTTTCCTGCCGAAGCTCGCCAAATTTGCTGGGTTGTCTTACACTAGGGTTCTATCATGGTGAGAGGAGTTGAAGTCTGACAGAAAGATTGCTCTAACGAAGAAACCGCTCTAACGATTTTGATGCAATTTTGTGCACAGATAATATTTTAGATTCTAAGGCTATCTGAATAGGCATTGTCTCCGAGAAGACTCGTATAAGGTTACCATCTATTCGAAATTAGATACAAATTAATTAAACCATCATAATATGGGTATCAAATGGAAGGTATTTTAAAGATCCATTATTGAAAATATTTTTAAAAGGGTTGCCACCTATTTTGAATCGCATATCTTTTTAATTTTTTGTTAAGAAAAAAAGGTAAAATATTACTAATCACGGGTACCAAGAGAAGGTTCTTAAACAATGATTTCCCTATATACAAAATGTTATCTCTAAGTATAATAGTGTAAGGTGGCCACTCATTTTCACTTCTACACTTCTACACCATTTATCTAAAATATCGCAATATGTATATCAAATGAAAGGTATTGTTGAAAACTTTGGTCAGAAAATATTTTTCATCAGAGTTGCCACTCTTCTATGTAATACAAATATATTTATAAATATTTTATTTTGTTAATTTCAATCAGCATTTTTTTAAGTATACACAGTACATATACGCTCAAGATATGTACCATTCATTTCTTCGTATTTCGGAATAGGTTTGCCTCCTAAATTTTTTTTATTTCCAAATTATTTTTTAAAGCTATCCAAATCTTGGATACTTTAAAAAGTATATGCACTCCGGGCAAAACTCGATCAACCTGGTACTGGTTACTGAAGGTAGATTAGGAGAAGAGTCGTTAAGCCAAAAAAAGATTCAATGAGGGGTTCTTCGAGTGTAAAAATTAATATAAAAATATACAAAACTTTTGCTTAATAGTTCTGGACTTTAAATTTAAAAAGTCGTGGTTATTAAATTCCTGAAATTTGGAAGATTTTTTATTTATTTTTTTTTTTAATTGTAAATTTAATTGGTCAATTTAGCAAACTGATTATTCACATTTCATATTTCTTAAAAAACACTTAAATTACAATATGCTATAACACTTAAAACATCACCTAATTTTATTTGTATCATATTTTTTAGTTCTACATCGATTAGCGCTTTTATCACAGCGAATCTATTACTATTCTATTATCTATTACTTATGCAATATTCATTGAAAATTATGAAAAGCCTAACTACAGTATTTTACACGATATTTACAAAAATATATTATCAATATACAGTGACGGGAAAATAAATAAGGGCCCGCAATTTTAACAACTTTTGGCTTTTTTTTTTTTGTTTATTTAATGTTTATAATTTCTTTATTAAAGTATAGGTATCGGACAAACAAAATACATGTGCAGAAAAATAAGGAAATTCGACAAAATTTCCAGAAGAATTTCAAATTTTTTATTCACAATTTTTGGGTTGTAGTTTTAAAGCTCATTAATTAGTGTATTAAAGTAGCAAGGACTTATGTACCACTATTTTTTTTTATTTTGTTTGCCGACGGTTTCGCCCATTTTCTTCCATACAAATTATATATATATATTTTTTTTAATCGATGGGCCCTAGCTCGCACTTTATTATTCTTAAATATACTGAGCTAAAAAACTGCATACCCAGATTTTATTTATTAATTCATAATAAAGGGTTTGAAATTTTAATGAACATTTGTTGAAATTCCCCGATTTCTTATAAATCTTGTACAAAGTTTGAATTCTTGACGTACGTGTCTTTTCTAAGATAGCGAGCTACACTTTTAAGAAAAAAATAATAATAAACAATAATAGAAACCAAAGAAAAATACGCAAACATATTGTCGAATGTCGAATCCTTATTTGTTTGCCCGCGACTATATGTACATATGTACTTAAAAATATTTGACTGTTATAGAAAAATCACATAGCACAAAAAGAACTAAGTAGATACATATTTAAAAATATGTAAAATTATATCGTCGCAGCTTCTAAGACTTGTTTATATTTTTATCCTTAACAAATCAGTTTTTCACTCAACCATTTAAAGCCGTTTTCAAGCCTTTGAGTTTGTTGACCTTTTCCACACCCACACTATTCGCGAATTGCTTGCGTGCTTCCTCCTTATATTCCTGTACGTTGTAGTGCGATTGCTGTGAATAAAAAATTTCGTAAAGATTTATAAATTTGCATAAAATTTTCCGCCATAGATTTTCTTTACATTAAATGCATCTTGAAATTCAATTTTTGTCAAGCGTTGCAATCCACGAAAGTTTCGTCCTAAAATGCGTCCCAATTCATAGCGTGAGATGCTGAAGGCCTCTGTTGTAGTTGACATCTCGCTGCTGCCAGACTGATCCTCATCGCTGGTTTTCTGAAAGATGAATGCCCAAAAATTAAAAAAAAAAAAACATTTTACACATGAATTTATTTATAGTTAGTTAGTACTTTTTATTATATTCAACATACCGCTGTACTTGTGAGTGGTCGTAATGTTGCCTTTGGTGGTGCAGGATCACTGAATCCTTCATTCAACAAGTTATATACACCGCTAAGCGTGTCTCTGGTGTCAACGTATTGCTGATATTAAAGAAATGTAAACTAAGTATCAAGTAATCAAACGGTGTCTTGGTATTTGATGAGATGTCAGATGTGGTCATGTGATCATGGTGACACAAATTAAAAAAAAAAAAACCGTAGTATTATCCTGTGAGGTGTTTCATGACTCGAATTCTTGTCTAATTAAAGTAAGTAGGGAGGACTAGATATGGATTAGACTAGGACAACACACTTGAGACACTCAACCGTAGTAAAGGTTTGGTTTTTATTTTTGCAATTTTTAGATTTGTCGTTATTGCATCGATGTGTTGTAAATGTCATGTTTTATATTGATTAGATATGGTAATTATTTTGTAAAGATTCAGCGTAGTACTACAAAAATCGCAGAGAAAATTGGACTTAGTGTAAAGAAATATAATTGTCCGATAACATTTGCACCAAAAACTGTTTGACAAAGGTTAAGAAAAAGTTCTGGCCAGACGTTTTTGTTTATCTACTTTTATTAAGGGCTCATAAATGAAGTATGCTTCTGAAGCCGCAGTTTATTTGAATGATTTTTCAATGCAGCTAAGAAGCCCAGCATGGTATTAGATACGAATGAGTTCTGTAAGAGAATAGTGCTACTAGCATTGGACCTATGAATCCAAACTTCTTGAAGGCCTCGAGGTTTCCTCTCTTCCACAGTGCCTCAAACGGGGCACAGCGGTTTATCTGAGTGCACGGCATGTTCGATATCAAACACACACCAAAACTAAGAAAAAATAATTAGCAAGTGGTGGTGTGCTCGTCCCACTTCTGTTTACACTACGAAACTTCCTCAATCACGTGAAGGAGTTTCCACTATCTCATACTCTAACGATTGTTCGATATTGACATCTGGCAACGGAATTGATGATTTCTTCTCAAAAGTAAAAGGCTATATTTCCCACATTTCATGCTTTTTCGGTGCACGAAGCCTCACCCTCTCCCCTAAAAAATTATTGGCAACCATTTTTCATCGCTGAACGAAAGAGGTCAGACAACACCTGCTAATTCACGGCTTGCCAATTCTGCGAACAGTGAACAATTCGAAAATTTCTTGGGGTCAGCTTCAGTGACCTTCACTCCTAAATTTCCAATAAAGTGCGGAGCCCTAACAAAGTACTAAAGTCATTTATCGGCAGCACTTTGTGCAAAGGATAGAAACGTTTTTGACAGCCTACAAAATAGGGCCTTCGATTTTTGCTCGCAACTTCAGGAGTATTTAGATACCAGGGAATTCTCGGTACAATCTCGGCAACCACACTTCCACAGCCACATTCAACGTCAACTTCGGAGCCTTATTATTTACAAAGCCGTAACCTTATCGGTTTCGACAGTAATACCATTGCCAACTTCACTAACTTCCGACCTCGGAATATCATTATCGGGTTTCAATCCCCTCCTATCGGAGACGAAGAGTTTCAGCTAACAAGAGCGACCCTTGCTAATCTGGCACAATTACGGACTAGCTGTCGGTAAAATTTCTACTTATTCGGACTAGATCCAGATGCACTAAACGCATGTCCCGTATATAAAGGTTCCCTTTACGACACTAATCACTTCTTCACATGCCCAACTGTCTCCCTTTCGTTCGATCCCGTTGAAACAGCACGTTAAGTGGGCTTACTGTTAAAAGAACTTGACGACAGCGATTAAAGGATTATGCGATACTAGCGGGGTAAAGTAGACGTTATACTTTTGGTTTTAATTTGGAGCTTTCATCAATCATCAACCAACGATATAACAAACTCAAATGAATGAAAATATTTGCTAAATTATTTATACTTACATCAACAATCAGATTCTTCGTGGTGACCATTTTTTGAAAAAAATCCCAAAAGATGCCACGTTTTGTGCGTGATTTTGGAACATTCTCTGGCGCTATGTTCATCTTACTTATTTCAGGTATATCGAGTGTCTCAAATATTTCCAGCGATTGTGTAAAGTCCGTTAAAGTCGCCATGGTAGTCAGGAGGAGACAGAGATAAAATACTAGCCGCGATGACATTTTGTTAGAATACACCAATTTAGCACTGCAATGGCACAATTATAAGGGCGTATACATACAATGATCGTTATATTTGGTAAGCAATATGCATATTTACATACATACATACAATAACCGTATTTACAGAATAATGCAACTTAATGTAAAATGGCGATTTAGTAAATTAAATCTGAATGGTGGTAACACTAGTAACATAAAATAAATTTGTTATATTACTCAACGCGCACAAATCGTATTATATTTCAAATAGCACACTTGCATTTAGTGTTGCGGTAGTTATAACTACAGTATGGGTAGCAAATAACTATAAGCAACAACAATAATGCTTGATTAAACGTTCGATAAAAGCAGTAATGCAGCGCTGCAACTTAATGTGTGGATACAACACAAATATGCTCCGAATTTTTGGTTTGCTGTCTGGCCCCTCACCCATTTTCCTTGTAATCGCAGCCATTTGCGTGCATTATGCGCCTTCGTGAGCGGCTCATTATTTTGGCATTTGATATGCATACATAAGTGCCATGGTCGGTTATGAGAACATGAGGGGCGCACCAGCTATCAGCAAACATATGATTGTGGGTTAAAATATATGTACATACATACGTATGTATGTTTATGTAATTGACTATCAATGAACAATTTTGCCCTTCGCACCACAACCTTTTTGCAGATGTTAAGCAACAACAATAAGCTGGCTAAAACCGGCAAGCTGCAGCGATCAGCAATCAGTGATAATACATAGAACATCAAGTGACACATACATACATACATAAAGTGCCGGATTTACTCAAAATGCCGCCCTGTGCACCAAGAAAAATGCCGCCCTTATTTCTTAGACTAGTGTGCGTATGTAAGTGCATGCGTGCGTAGTTATAATACTAATACATGAAAATCGTATACTCAATATTTAACAGGTGTAATAAGAATCTTCATGTATTTCGAGATATTTATTGACGAATTATGTTAAACACATCATATTCATTCATTCCTTAATTTTTTTTGGAGATTTTGAAGTTGAGTTACAAGTTTAGTGCTTAGAAAACGTGACATATCGCAAAGTATATAATATTATATTATAAATGAGAGTATTCAATGCAATTCAGAAAACAGGGTACCTTACGGAATTGTTATTATTTTTTTTCGATTGAACATGTTCTGTCAGGGTATTTAATAATAAACACTCAATGTTGCAGTGATCGCAGATAAGTAATAGTATATAATCTAACATATTCTCTGGAGAATATATTGTATTTAAAAAAAAATCCGGAATTTTGTGGCCCACATTTTGCCGCCCTTCTGGAATCTGCCGCCCTGTGCGCAGGCACCGAAAGCACATGTGTAAATCCCCCACTGCATACATACACAATTACTACTTCTGGCTGTTTCACATTGGCTGAAAGGGGGTAACGATTGAGTTTGTTTTTTTACAGTGGAACCTGTCAAAGTCGGAATTGAAAGGAATTCGAATTTTTCTCATCCTTAGAAAGGCTTCCGGGGTAGAGTGATTGATTAAAAGCCAGATTTGTTCGGCTCACATACTTACAGTGATTCAAACAAGCGACCACGTGTTGATTTTTTTTTTTAAATATTCGTGATGTTTTTCGAGCTAATTTTTTTTGTTATTTTTCTTTAAAAGCTTTAACCAAAACTATATAAATAATATTTTCAATCTTTATAAAAAATTTAAGAAAATTCAACAAATTTTCATTAAAACTTTAACTTTTTCATCTATATCTTTAGAATATTTTTAGGTATGCAGTTTCATAGCATATACAATTTTAGTCTAATGAAGTGCAAGTTTCAAACAGGTTAAAAATACCATTTTTTTAAGAATCTTTTTTTGTGAAATTTTTTTGTACTTTTTTTTTCAATATCAAAAATTTCAATTTCAAAAAATCAAAGCCAATTTTTTTATATATTGCACTTGTTATCTACAAAAAAAGCCGTAAACGCAGCCTACAAAAAAATTATCAAAAATCTATGCAATTTTTTAGCCGGTTGAAACTTGCACTTCATTAGAATAAAATTTTATATGCTATAAAAATGCCTACCGAAAAACGTTCTAAAGATTGAGAAGGTTGAAATTTTGATGAAATTTTTTTATAAAGCTTGAAACTGTGATTTATGTATATGGGTTTGGTTAAAGCTTAAAGGTTAAAGGATGGTATTTTTATTGAGAAATCACAAAAAAAAAAAAATTGGCTCGAAAAACATTATGTATATTAAAAAAAAAATCAACACTTGCTTGAGTCACTGTAAGCATTTGGTTCTTATAGCTCGCATTTAGAGTTGAAAACAGTAAAATTTTAACAAACCAATTAGTTTTTCTTTGAGATATAAAACAGGCTTTCCTCTTTTTCTGGTACCAATAGCGGGTTCCGGGTTGAATACTCTAAAAGCTGGCCAGCGCAGTGGCTGAATTTTAATTAAGTTAGTTAGAGGAGTTACTTCGTTTTGTCCTCGTTCACCACCCCAGACCAACCTGCTTTGCATCTCTAATCCCGAGAAGGCAGAACAAGTCTAATCCTCGTTTTTACCGATTCAAAAACAATTGTGATCAACAGACAAAATGGGGCATGTGGGTCTGCAGAAGACTTTTTGAAAGAAATTCGAGAGGGCAAGATTTTTTTTTATTTTTATGGCTCTGCTACGCTCCAGTTTCACATAAATTCTAGCTGGGTTCACTGTACAGGCTAAACACTTACATAGCTACTAAATGTTGAACCCGTGCATACATATGTACATACATGCATACGTGCCACGTGCCGCTATTATCAATCGAGGAAAATCGCTGGTGATTCAGTGAAATTCATGCGTATATATGTATGTATGTGGTGCTTCTGCGTTTGTTTGGGAGTTTGTATGCAGTGGTATGAGCCAACACCGGTAGATAATCGTGCAATTGAGTGCTGGAAATTTGTTGCATTCGCTTGCGTTACAAAACTATATTGACCATCGCCGTAAATTGAATGCATAATTAATCACAATTCATACAAATATTTATGTAAACAAATACGCAATCACGTACACTCATTTAGCCATTTACAAAACTAATTTAAATAAGCATCTCTTATTGCAGTAGGTAATTGAATTAAAAGCGAATTAAAAATTAAAATTGCAATGGAAAAGTGAGTGTGAATTTTGCTTTGCTATCTGTAATTAATAGTAATTAAGGCAAACACGTAGATATAAATGCGTAAGCCCACGCATAAACGTGCCTTCAGCTGCGGTCAATGAATTAGCACAGGAATTCAAAATGATATTGTTTGCAACTTACTTATGTTTACATACTTATTTATAATAATTTTGATTCAAGATATACTTAATTTAATCTTAAAAAGAAACCACATAAATAACAGCTTCAAAGTTTGCACAAATTTTCAAAAAATTTATCAAATTCAAAAAATGTTCATAAAAATTTAAGCTTTTAAATCAGAATCTTTAGAAAATTTTTGGGTATGCATTAAATTTTTGTGTAATAAAAAGCAAGTTTCAAGTCGCTAAAACTTGCCGTTGATTTTTTTTTT
>NW_016171790.1:0-13924 GCF_001687245.7 Rhagoletis zephyria
TCAGAAAGTCGCAAAAAAGGGGTAGTTGACGAAAAAAAGGGTCACCATAAAATTTTTGCTTTTCTTTACTAATAAAAGAAAAAATCTGAGATCCAAAGCCAAAATGAAATTTAAACGTATTATAAAGTGTTTTTTGCTGTTAAAACGTTCCGCTGTTGAATTTAAAAAGAAAAAAGCGGGACAAGATTTGCATTAAACAGGATTGCAAACATACATAGAAATCGAGAAGAGTTGCATTTCCTATAAAAGTTTTAAGTAAGCATTTTCATGGTTCTCTTAACATTTCCTAAAAAAATCTCTGAAATGGGGCAAAAGTCGCACATAGTTTTGGAAAAGGGTCAAAAAATCTAAATTTTCAAAAAGGCGGCTCAAAGGGCATTGGCGCTTAAAAGGGGTGAAATTTTCCCTTTAGTCGCACAACGGTAACACTGCCGCCGACATCAATGCCACAACAACAACAACAACTAAAATGTTTGCGATGTCAACAACTGTGGCAACCTAATTAGCAAAATTTAAACGTTTCACATTAATATTTTCCGGATGTACAGGCGGCTATTGGCACTAAAAGTTGCGATTAACGCTTTTATACCCAGTGGATGTACATACATATATCCGCACTGGTGGTAACAGAGGAAAAGGAACGCCGCCTCTGCGATGGAGAGACCAAGTGGGGATGGATTTGACTTCACTTTGCATTTAGAATTGGCATTAGTTTCAGCCAAACAGGAAGAAGAAGAGGGTATATGCAGCAGGATCATTTCGGTTTTTTATTCATTCGGTTGGTGTGGTCTCAAGAACTACCGTAGCCATCGTTAAAAAGACTTATGTTAGCGCTGGAGGAAATTTTTGAGCTGGAGCTACACGTAACCATAGAGCAGACGCCTAACCAGCTCTACTTAATTTCGGTTGAAAAAGTCAAATGAAAGGTCATATTTATCATCCAGAAATGTGGGGAAAGTAGGCTCCCAGGTTCGTGAGATTCCACGAACAATAGTATTTAAAAAGAGGGTCAGTGGTAAAGTATGTGGCAAAACCACATGGAGCACCTCCATTTTGCAAAGACGTCTCCATATTAGTGCCCTACACTGGTACACAGACGGCTCTAAAACTCCCGAGTGCAAAGAACTCCACGGCCTTTGGGTAAGATTTCTGCGCCAAGGGGAAGGTACAAGAGTATGTTTTAGACAGAAGTTTACGCCATCAGTCTGTGCATGGAGATAACTCTGAGTTTCCTACTCACAATGAGAGAATTATTATCCTCAGATATCGTCTTCCGCTTTGAGTACCGCAATATCGTCTTTCGAAGTAATGCCATCGCTGGTCTTAGAGCATATAGAGATTCCCCAACAATCTACCATACCATCCAACTACTATAAATTCAAGGCCACAAGAAAATGGAGGGTAATAAAATAACGGGCATACTACCGAAGGAAGCAGCGGCCAATTGAAACTGAGCCCTACCAAGCAATAGGTGCAAATGCGATCAAAGAAAAGCTTAGGAAGCAAAAACGAGTAATGAGGATTATAGCCCTAATATAGGCTTGCTGAAACCGCATTCACGCTCCCTTAAGCCCTTCTGAACTACGTAGTTGAAGGCGTTAGACCTGAAAGTGGTGTTTTGAAGGCAAGATGACACTTGGGCCACAATCCACCTATAATTAATCTCTATCTATCTACGCGGTGCAGTTATTTCGGTTTAGGTGTATACGAAAATCACAAATAAATCAGGAGTGCTTAAAAAAAAAACCAACTTTTTATAGATTGAAGTTAGATCCCTGACCATCCAGGCACGTCCGCCGATAAGTTAACCACTAATGATTCCCTGATCAAGTGAGGATTGTAGGATTGCAGAAAACATAGCATATTAACATACATAGTAAGCGACGGCTACGACAACTTTAGTGGGCCCTGGTCAACAGATGTAGGGATGAGGACAATAGAACTCATTTTGCGTAAGTGTGCGGCTCTTAAGAAGAATCGAATGATCTTCTAGGCGAGCTTGAGCACAATTTTCAGAAACTTCTATCCAACAAAGAGTCCTCGCTAGGGCTGGAAGTTCATCCAGATTTTTTGAATATGCGTATATTTGAATATTAACCGAATATCCGGATAACGAAATATTCGGATATTAACCAGATATCAGGATTTTTGAATTTAAAGATAACAATTAAATAACAATTGTTTTTGCGTCAATTTTAGGAATCCATTCAAACACTTATTGGAATATCGGGCTATCCGGATCATCAAAGGAACGGCTATTAACCGAATATCGGAATAACAAAGTAGAGCGAATATTAACCAGATGTCTAAAGTTTAAGCGTATATACGATAATCCCAACGGATATCTGGATACTCGAATATACGGACAGTCCCAACCCTAGTCCTGGCCAAATCTTCATTTCATAAAACCCGTACTGGTACTTTTTAAGACATGCTCCGAGAAGTGTTCTGAGAGGTAAATTTTGGGCTAGAGCCCTTTTTAAGGTTAGTCTATCCCAGTGACTACCCAAAAAGGAAAATTAAAAAAATAAACACAACACTGAAAGGCTTTTAGAGAGAAAAAGCCTCGAGAGCTTTGCACCCCAACTCAATCGATTAAAGAATAAATTCAATACAAATATTCTTATAGGATGCAAGCGTTTAAAAGGGACGTGGGAATCAGTTCACGTCAGTGACTCGGTTCAAAAACATTGCATTTTCATCTTGTAATGGTAATACATTTGTTGGAGTTCCTCCGCCAATTTGTGGTGTGCGTCTTGATGTTATAACACGCCATCTAGGAACGACAAATGGTTTTATGTGAAGCTTTTTCAAGACAGAAATAAACTCGGAGGCTTATCATTGCCTGCCGAAGGGCGAACGCTTTTCTAATTTAGATATGGCATGCATTTTCTTCCATAGAAATTATGCCCAACAAAATTTGTATATGGAAGAAAATGCAATGCACCAAAAACAACAAAAAAAAAGAATGTCAAACCCCAACGCTAGTTTTCAAATCTGCATATTCAGAATTTTTCTAAATATATTATTAACTCATACACTGCAGGTCATTACGGTAGCCCATCACTACTTTGTTGACATTTATTTATTTTTTTTAATTTGTATAGTATATTTGAATAGTATATAAATAAAAGGAAAACTGTAAATTCTTAGTATTAAAAGGGTGTGCTATTCAAATGACGAGGAGTGTATGTACTCGTATGTATGTATGTATGTACATTTACAATATGAAATAAAAGAGTGTAAAATAAGATCGTTCCAAGTATTGAAAGCCACTTATAAAATCGATAAATGTGCATGGGAAAGTACTCTCGTGAAATGCAATGGTAAAAAATTAAATAACTAGCAATTATGGGCATTGGGTATAAAAGCTAAAATTTAACCGAATGTTCATATATATATATAGATATATTTCTCTTAGTTGTAGTTTTATATGAAACTTCGTTACTTGCTTGCTTGTTGCTTTTACGTTTTATTTTAACTTTTCGGCGTTTTATCACCACTTCAACGTTGTTTCCCGGAAATTTTATAAAGCCCTACATACCCTAACTTGCTCGCGCAGCAAAATCATAAAAATTCAATAAATTCATATAACTCCATGCACGCTTTCAACAAAAATACGTTTTCAGGGCCATTTTTTATTTTGTTTCATTTTCGTTAACCACAAAGACAGTCAGCAATTTAATTTATTTAGCTTTAACAAGTTCAATTAAAGTCATCTTAAGTGAAACTTATACAATACTTGTTTATTAGTGGAAATATGCATATGTGTAGTGTACATACGTATACATATGACAATGTATTATTTTGCGCTTGCATAGAGTCATAAACGCTCGGGTTTTTTGGACAAATTAATGTTAATTGCACGAACAGGCCATAAACATCCTAAATGGCCGATACCGAAATTCAGTGTGATAAATTGGAAATCGGTTTCATATGCGCCAACAAGCTTTCAGTTAAATTATAGCTTTTACGCTAATTGAACAACTTGTGATCTCCTCCCCTCGCTTTAATTTATTTATGTATCCATACGATTTGATTATTGTATTGTTCGCACTTTTACTAAAAAAAAAATGTTTTACTCGTTTTTGAAAAATTTAGTTTAAATTGGTTTCCACTAGTCACTATAACGGCATTAAGAATTTATTGGGGCGTAGCCAGGTAGGGGCATACATGCACACATACACATATAGGCACAGGTATTTTTTAAGGTGATATCGACTTTTTCAATTGTATTCCTTGGAGATTTGTTTACACCAATTTTAAATGTCAAAATGAAGATGACAAAAGCCCGACAAAAGCTAACATTAACCAAAAGTTTGAAAATTAAGGCAATTAAATCCTAAGCGATGATAATTAACTATAATGTCATACTATTCTTGATCTATCGCCTATCGTGATGATATATTTAGACGTAGTGCATTTACTAATGCATGTAAGTATATAACTGGCAAACACATGTATGTACATACCTATGTACATACATATATACCCCATTTAGTGCAGCATCTACTATGGATTGTGAAATCGTGAACATGGCTGCTAATGATCTTCGCCTGCCAGAGCCAGTGAGTGGTGATGCACAATAAATGCCAGTGATGTCCAACCGCTTGCCACTAATTCAAATTGCTCTTCAACGCCTAAAAAACGATGCTTTTGACATGACACAAATGAAATGGCAACAACTGGTTTCATCTCCATCAGTTAAGCAGTCAGTCAGTCAGCCAGCTAGCAATTCCTTTGATTTTCCACCGAGATCTCCACCTCAACAATGTCGGCGTTCCGTTGGTGACCAATCAAAGAGCGAGGCTTTCAAAGTTTTTTGTTTTACTTTTTCGTGCACCTTCTGCATTTTACCTACATATTTGCCTTACCTTCCTCGTTTTGTATTATTTTTAGTGGTGGTGGTTGTGGTGGCGACTGTGGTGATATTGGTGGCGTAACCGCTTTTGGCTATGATTGTGCATTCATTTCGTGCTTTTTTATTTCATTTTTTACTTTTTTTTCATTTGTTGTTTTGGTCATTTTAATGGCTTGTGCCGTCCGTGCATATTCAACTAAATATACATACATATGTAAGTCGCGGCTTGGCAGCTGTGCAACAAAAAAACAATAACTTGTTGTTCGCTTTTGTAGCTGGTTTTGTATTTATATTTTTCGGCTCTGCTAGCAATGGTGGTTGAGACCACCTTGTGTGGTTGGCATGCTGAGTGGATCCCGAGCCTTGGTAATCAAGAAGGAAGGCAATTAGCAGGGCTATGTACATACATACATACATACACACAGATACAGATACGTTTGCCTGGTGAATATGTATATAAAATGAGGTGTCCATTTTAATAAATAAATAGATCTAAGTAATAGGTGTAGCAGAATTGTTATGTTAATTTGCAAAAATAGAAACAAAATTATAACTCTCTCGAAATACTACCAAAAACTTGATAATAATGTGATTGCATACCTTGATCTTCGTAAATAATTTCAAATTAAGAGTTTCGAAACTTTGCAGGAACACCACTAATTCATATCGTAGCTTGGCGCGCAATAAGTCGTATCCGCCAAATGCAATACAACGTATGAGCTCGCCTAGAGAAAAATATTTTGGTTCGTACCTGTCTCAATGCTTGCCTACTTTACAAATTTAATGGTGATCAATTACTAATAGAATCTCGTATGTATGTACATAGTAGGTTAAGGGCTGTTTACAGCTCTCAAGAAATACCAAAAATTTGTATAAAATGACGCACAAAATTTCTTAAATCAGTTTGCAGATCTCAAGAATAAAATGTTGTATATTTATAGCCAGTTTCACGAAAGTTATTTAAGTGAAAAATTGATTTTTTTATTTAAATTTAATATGGAAGCTGACAAAAAAAACAAATAATTTTTCACTCAAATAGTTTTGGTAGAAACCGGCAGTTATTTCTTCAAGAAAATTTACAAAAAAAGCAAAGTACAAAAGAAATAAGCTTAGAGATCCAGCTCTACAAGAAAAATCACAAGACAATATTTTTCATTGGGTAGGTTCAGAAGGCGCAGCAGTGAGCGCAACCGTTGCTAAACAAAAATCAGTGATCGTTATGCGTCTTTTGAACGACTGCATACATTAGCTGTCAAATTTAACTCTCAAAGGTGTACACCAACATGTTGACTGAAATGATCAGAAAAATATTACGATCATCTAAAGCTGAACTGTTCAATTGATCAGAAGCACACAACTATGCGTTCAGAAGGCACAATCGCGCCTTCTGAACGTACCCATTATTACTGTTGCTTGAAAAAGCACTTTGCCTTTACTATAAATTTTCTTGAAGAAATAAATATACGAGCACTTTTTTTTCGAGTTCTGCAAACTGATTTAATAAACTCTCTTAGGAGAAAATTTCCCTTCTATTTATTGTGCGCCATTTTACATGAATTTTTAGTTTTTCTTGAGAGCTGGATACAGCCCTTTACATAGAAAGAAGTGCAAAAATCCGACACCAAAAAAAAAAGATTCTCAAAAATCTACGGATTTTTTTTTAGCCGTTTTGAAACTTGCACTTCGTTAGACTAAATTTCTAAAATGGGCTACAAAACTGCATACTCGATTTTTTTTTTAGAAATTCTGAGTAAAAAGTTCAAAGTGTTGATGAAAATTTCTTTTATTTTTTTTTTTTTAATTTTATGTTGACTTTATATAAAGTGTGAAACTTTAATTTAAGGTTTATATTATAGAATGAACTATATTTTCATAAATAATTAATGCAAAAAATTGTTCATGAAAATAATTGTAAAGATTATATTAGAACAAGTTGTACAATTTCATTTGCCGTGTATATACATATAGTGTATATCTTTTGATTTTTCTTGAGAGCTGCAAACAGCCATTTAAGTTAGAAAATCATTCAAAAGTTCTAATAAAAATTTTGAAATTTTCGGACCTCTTTATTCGTGGTTTGCATTTGGCGTATTTCGAAACTTTGTCACAAGTTAAAGCTATGCTAGATAAAAGTTTTGCCTCGAGTTCCGTGAACGATGAAAAGCAAATATGTATATGTATAAAATAGACAGCAATTTTCAAGTGTAAACATACATGTGTGACATACCTTTTGCCTCTTGCGCTTTGCTGGCAAAGTTATAAATGCCACGCAAAGCCATAAAGTTTTGTTTGTTTATACCGACACATAAAGCGCTTTGACCCAGTTCGCTGTGATTCAAAACGGAAGCATAAACCAATTTTCAATACGCTCAGAAATTCAAAAGTGTGTTGACTCGAATTGGTTTTAAATCGCTTTTTTATTTCTCACATCGTTTAGAAAACAGGTATAAACACATCAAAAAGGCTGGTTTTCTTTATACAGCCCGTTTTAAATTTGAATTATTATTATAACAAATTTGAATTGATGTTCGCTTCCATTTCGTTTAACCGCGCAAATTAATTATTTAAGAAATATCGAATAAAAATAACAAAATTTTCTTTACTTTTCACTACGGTGTCTGCGAGTGCGCTTTAACGACACACGTATAAATGCTTGAAAGAAATATGTGTTGAGTCAAATCAGTTTTTTGTTAATACGGTTCTTGCATTAGTATAAGCAAGGTATACAATATTTTGACGCTTGAAACCGAATTTAAAAATACATACTTTACCAGTTGTATCTCTCCTCTGCAAATTGATACTAGTTATTTATTCCTGCTGATGCATACAGGTCTAGCTGAACTTGATTAGGGATGTCGGAAAAACATCGATGCATCGAAAATTATCCACTCGATGTATAATTAGTCGATGTATCTCTAGTAAATTGAACCGTCATTCCAGTTTTTCAATTGTAGAAAAAAGAGAAGTTGCAGTAATTCATTTTAAATTTTGTACAATTTTGCTACTAAGATATTTTGTTGTGAAAGATTACCTGAAAAATCCTATGCAAATCGATGCATCGAATCAAAGAAAAACATCGATGTATATTTTCCACTGACTTATTTTTTCCCTTTTTTCATGTCTCTCAACTCTAGATAGTGCTACCAAATAGCCAAATACAATTGTTTTTTATGATTCGCTGAAATTATACAAAAAGTCGAACACGGTGGTACCGGTGAGATAAATCTAATATAATCTCATGATGAGCGTGGCTTGTTTGCTGAGAAAAAGCGGTGATCAGTGTTGCCACTGCCTTAGCCTTTAAAGTATCCATAATAAATTGAAAACTGTATACGCCGAAAAAAACAGCCGCCGGGTGACGCTGGGGTCGAGCTATTACTAAAAATCGTCAAGTGAGAAAAAGTGCCGTGAATGTCCGATTATATCGACGTGCTATACCACCGAGTATGCCGAGCTTCCGTGTCTTCCGATTGGCCCAATGAACGTGATTTGCGAGCTCCAGGGGTCAATCTCAAATGAAAATTGCGCTTCTTGATAAGAGATTTGCTATACCATACAGTTTCAAGGACAGATTCACCATCGAACCGGATCGTTGTTGCTGCCAGGGAGTGAATGGGAAAAAGTTCTTCAAATTTATTTCGTTTTGCGATTAACCGTGCTGCGACACGCCAGATCATTGGATAATTTCAAGAATTTCTTCACGAACATACACTTTCGTTAGGTTATTAAAGACGACAATGGAAATATGCCTTCTGACAACCACCAAACCGTAATATTGCCAGATAAATGTATCACTGGAAATCGTGAACGTGAATTGTTGGTGAAAATGATGGACCAACATATTTCAGTAAACGAAATTTCAAAGTTTCGGCGGAACGAAGTTCGCCGGGTCTGCTAGTTATTAAATAATTTTAACTAAATTTAAATAAAAAAAATTAGACCGGTTTGCATATCTGCAGGCCAAGCACTGTAATTTGACACCTCAGTTTTGAAACCGACTTTTAGAAAACCTTGGTTTCATCAATTCTCCAGCCGGTTGCCGAACAGAGTAGTTGCCTCAAACAAATTTATTTTACCCGCATACAAATGTGTTTAAAGCTACAGATACCATCTGATGAGCGCGTCAGCTGCAACGATTTAGCGAATTAAATTTTTAAGTGATCGAAAAATTGAAATTCATCAAACAAATGGAGATATTAAACGAAAAGCAATTAAGGGAGTCGCGACTTAATCGGAAAAAATTGCTTCCATATGCGCTCAAGAATTTCATTTTCATGATGTATTTTTTTATTTTTTTTTTTATTTGCGGTTTTCGCTTAATTTCATATTAATTGCCTCGGAAAAGCGGAAAATCCTTTTACGCTATTAACAAAACACTAAAAAAATGAGCGCGACGAAGGAAGAAAATATCCTCCGGAGATGTGAAGGGTTGCCACGCCTACGTCAAAAACATGGAACACACCCAAATAACAAAATAAATAGTTATGATATAAGAACAAAAAACAAAAAACCCAAAAGAAAAAAATACAAAAAAGCGTGACAAGACCAAACAAGCATTGTGCGAGTAATTGCGTAAAAGCCCAAGATGATGGCGGCGATAGAAGTCAGGCCAGAAAAAAGGTACTAAAGGTACTAAATACATTATGTTCTTTGCACCGCTTCTCTGACAGATGTATGTACATACATACATATGTAGCAAAAGGTACACTTTTAAAAGGTAAATACGCACATATGTTTGTGTGTGTGTATGTACTTAAATATATGTATATGTACATATGTATATACGTGAATAGATAAGCTACAGTGACCTCCCTGGTGTGATGCTATGGATGTTTCGCATGATCAGAATTTATGTAAAAACAAACATACAAATGAATATACATACATACATACATATCAGTGTATATGTACATATATGTACATATATCGTCATGCATACATATTATGTTCATGTATGTAAGTGAAATGTGGCATGTGAAAGGCGTGGAAAAATGTGGCGAAATGCATTAATTTATTTTGTACAACAAAGAGAGATTAAGATAAAAAAAAATTAAATATTGTTATGGGCTTACAAGCCACATTTAGACCCACATAAATATTACATACATATGTACATACATGCCTACATAGTACAGTGTGTACCACTTTAACACACACACACACACACAACACGCCCAAAAAGGCGACCGCGTGCTCAATTGGCGTATTGTCTCGCCTTTCGGTTTTACTATTATTGTTTCCATTATTAATAATAATGGCTCCGAAACATACATACAATAACAAACAATAAAAATATTAATGATTGACTTTTAATGGAAGCGAGAAAGGGGCTACATACATATAATAAAAAGNGTTCTATATCGAAAAAATTTACCCCAATTATTATTATTTTTTTACATCAAAAAATATTTAGAGGGCGCTCAAATTTTTCCATGTATTTTATATGGGAAAAAACAATTTTCGTGGAAATTATATGGAATTCTTGAAAATCTATATTTTTCGATCGGAAAACTCTGGTTCTATTCAGGAGATTACAATAATATTTTTTGATTTCAAAGTATGAAAATGGAGCTATATTTTTTTTGGTATAGAACAATCTTAGGGGGGTGGGCATAAAAATTCCGACTTCACTTTTTCACATGCATTCTTGGACCACCCTAATGTCCATATATACGTACGTCCACCAGGCCGTAAAAAATACAAGAAACAGAGGGTGTCTGGAAGTACAAGGCAGCAAAGTAGTGACGGGTTAATTGAGTAAAGGGAACAAATTGCCGGAACACCCAGAATACAAATAAAATACAATTCAAACGGCCAATCAAGCGAACGATCGAACGAAGCGAAAGCAACAGCAAAAAAACAAAAAAAACTATCCGCGAGCAAACGAAGCGGTGCGCCACTAAATTAAATCGCTGCTGCCAAACCCACAAGCTCGATGAGAGTCGTACGCATACATTCAGTTTGAAGCTTACCAGGCGTTTACATGAGACAATTTTTGCCAAGACAATAGCAATACATTCACATTTTCCGCATTGTCTTCGTCACTGTCTTTGATTTTTCGACGACAGTGAATTGGACGGTAAATTGGACAATTTGGTCACGGCTTGGTTAATTTGAGAAAAAGGGGCAAGACAAAATCGCAAAAAGTCGGAAAAATATGAAAAAGTTGTTTGCGTTTGGATATTTTAGTAAATAAATTGAAATTCACGCCAAACGACACTAACGGCGGTTTCTGAAAAATGTAGATGTGTATTGTCTTTATAATTGTCTGGACGCCCACTTTACTCAAAAATTTGAAACTAATACTTATGTATTCTCAATCGTCTTGGCTCAAATTGTCTTATGTAAACGCAGTGTTATGTTTGTAGTATGTTGGCTTGTTTATTTGCAGTCGCGAGGCGTCGATGAAGCAATTTACCTACTGCCACAATCCATACACAGTGCAGCGCCGAATGAGTGAGTTTTTTTTATACCTATCTAAAATTGCTTGAAAATTAGTCAGCTTGTCCTGCAGACGAAAGTCGAGTTTCACCCAGAAAGCCACACACACAGCTGTCGTAGCAGGCCAAGCAGACCAACACCAACGCCAACGCCAACAGCAGTTGCAGTGCCACCACTGCCACCGACACTAAAGTCACCGCCGCCACGTTGTAGAACAATAATTGATGACGTACGATTATAAACGAATTTCCTTTGACGCATATTGCTGGCCAAAAGCAAGTGTCGTTGGCAGCAGCAACAATGATGGCAATACAGAAGCAATTGGTATACCTATACGAGTATATTATTCAGTATGTCAGCCGTTGGAGAGGCCCACAAAGTGAACTCAGGCAATTGGGAAAATTGCGCTTCATTAGCTTCAATCAATAAGCATTTTGGCCTTCTCGCGGAGCAGCAACTGCGAGGCTCATACTATGCACCNCTATAACCAATAGCGCTTTAGCGACACATCAAACACATTTTCGATCATTAATGAGACGCAGCCGCCACCAACGATGTACACATGCATACATATGTCTGGATGTATGTGTGCACATATATACATTTGTATATACATATGCACATAAGTAGGTTCGTATATAATTTATATGCAACTACTGGTCCAAGAGCGAGAAGCTTCATAAACGGTGGCTAAACTAAGATTGACCATCTGCTCAATTCTAAATTATCCCGAAAGTTTTCTTTCAGCTGTTTTAAATTCTCTGGCAAAAGATGTCCGCCTGAAATGATGAGAAATTAGCTTTCGAACTTACCGCCATCCCTAAATTGGCGTGTCAAGCGCCAAGCAACTGTCAAAAATCCTTATGCCTACACAGTTCGTATGAAGCATCCCACAATAACACGGCGCTAACGCCGAGCAAATGGAAATTTATACTTTGACAGGGCGTTACGTGTTGAAGTTGGATGCAAAAGACGGAAAGAAAGGCAAAGGACAAACAAGTGAGAAAGGGAACAGGAATAAAACGAGAGGAAATGAGAAAACGTACGCAACGCTTAGCGCTCTAATTTAGGAACGGCCGTTAGAAACAGCGTTTTCCAACATAAAATATCAATAAGATAAAACAAATGTTTTTTTTTGTGTTTTTACTTTTTTATTTATTTATTTACTTTAATTTATTACATTTCATATTTGTTTACATATTCTGCTGCAGATGGCATAACTTCAAAATGATAATAAAAAATTTTCATCTTCCTTTTATTTGTCCTCAATTCGAAAAAGTATTTGTGAAGTGCAGAAAGAAAGTGTATTCAAAGTAAAATTTGTATGAGGATATTTAAATTGAAACTAGTTTCAAGGTAGCTTTTTATAGCTAACTACAAGTTATATATTTTATAGAAATTCCTCAAAAAAAACTAACTACAAGTTGGTTATTTTTTTATCAATTGGTATTTTTTTTCTGCAGGGTATAGTTTAATGAAAACTTTCAAAGTCCTGCTAACATTTTTCTCTTTGAGTTGCTTACGTGAGTCACTGTGCTATACTACTGATAATATGTAGTATGCACTAGGAATGTTAATCCCGGGATCCCGGGATCTCGGCGTTTTTAAGGTCCCGAAAATCCCGGGATTTTTGGCAAATAATCCAGTGGTTTTCGGGGTTTGCAATTTGCAGTGATGGCAATAATAGAAACTTCTTTTCTTGACCAGTATTGGCTATATTTCTTTTTTATTTAATAATTAATATTTTTTTATAAATGTCTAGCTCATTATACATCTAACACCGTGCGATAGTAAATTTTAAACACGAATATCAATATATTCGCCAAACCAAGGACCAAATATAGTAAAATTACATTTTTAGTTTTCCACTCTGACGTCAGTAATTCAAAAATGATTTAACAAATTCAGAGAAATGTGCTTAGAGATGTGGGTATCTAATTAAAGAGGAAATCCTGTACAATTTAAACAGACTCAAGTTTTTGGTGCAGAAGGACTGGTGAATAATTAAAATGTCCTTTTAAAATAGTATCCTTAAAATTTCGCAATATTTGTTTTTGAGAAAATTATATGTTAAGGACTCATAATAGACTCGGTAGAATCCTCGAATTTCGTTCTTCTAACTTTATCAGCTTAAATAATTACATATTCGTCCTTGCGAATCCAAAAAATTTTAATTATTTTAAATTCTAAAAAAATTTCCTCTTCCAATTGGTACCCATATTTTTATTCTACATTCCATTGCATTTTTTAAATAACTTTTGGAATTAATCATATCTTTGAAATTACAAAGTCCTTTAAAACGTAGGTTTTAAACCCATTTATTTATTATTTATTTTATGGTAGGAGAGCTTTTCAAACAATATATTTAGAAGCAATTTTTTCGATTTAAGTTGTTGAAAAGTCATGAATATCTAAATCACGGGATCCCGGGATTGTGATAACGACGTATGCGTGCCTAGTATGCTCGTACTTATGTGAGTACTATATTTAATAGCTTTGCCACAATTATTACCGCTACATAATCACGATATTTATGCTTAGAATATACATATTTATAGAACTACTAGCAGACTCGGCGAACTTCGTCCCGCCCAAAATTAGATTTTTAATTTAAACATTTTG
>NW_016171791.1:0-13924 GCF_001687245.7 Rhagoletis zephyria
CTAATGCATGAAAATCCTAACCTCAAAAAAATCACCCGTTAGTATACTTTGTTTGGAAATCTGTTAGTTTTCATTTGGAATTGCCGTATTATTGCCATCCAAATACTAAGAAAGCAATTGCGGAAAATAAGTTCTGCTCTTTTTTCAAACTTAGTGTTTGGTAAAAATAAGCTAGGCAAAAAATTTCGCAATAATTTCAATGGCTACATTGTGTATGAGTGGTATGGTAAATTTCTTGTATGTACATTATTATTTATGATTAGTTGTGTTTATGCTAAAATATGAAAGCAAAATACCTGTTTAGATTTTCTAAAAAAATAGTGTATAAAATGTGCGGTTAGTGAATTCCAAGACAAAAAAAAGAAAACCTACATTTTTATAGAGCTTAGCCTAATATGATCCCTTTCATAATGATAGTTGGTTCTCATAGAAATACATGTGAGTAGAGGCGCCTTACATATGTGCTCTCTCTAAAAATCTTAAGCGCACTAGTTGTCAAGCCAAAATCCTCTCAGTCTTAAAAAAATCTGGTCTAAGCGAACTCAAGGTCAATCCGACCAAGAAAAGGGTAAAACTCACTCTCTCAACCGAGGTAAAGTACATTGGAGCTATTCTAGACAGGAAACTCGACTTGAAGCGAAATATCGACGACACCTCGGTGATAAGACAAATTATCTTCTACGGTGTCAGCGTCTGGTGGCCGGCGTTAAACAAGACTTTGTACAGAGTCAAGAAGAAATCACGCACTAAACCCACCAAATCTCTGTCTTTCACTATAAATCTGCCACCAGTGAATTTCTGTGATAAATTTCTGACCGGTTTTAGCGATTCCAGGCTAAATATGATCCCGCCGGATACGAGAAGGTCCTGAAAACTCTGCCTGAACTACTACGAAAACTGAAATATGTACCTATCATTCCTCTACTTTGTTTAGGCATGAAATTCTCCATATGAATCCCAGAGATGATCAAATAGAAAGGTGCGAAAAACCTAGCCTTAGGATCAACGGGTATCTATTCAGATGATTCCAAGCTTAACGAACAAGTTGGCAGCGGGATTCACTTCATTGAACTCGCACTAAACCTCAGACTTCCCTAACCAGTAGCTTGCTTCGGTAACTTCTGTACTCCAAAGAGAAATGTTACTCATGCCGGAAGGTATAGACTGGATGCAGTGACAGGAGGGGTGCAGATGATCACGCAATACGTTTGCTCCTGTCTGCATTTAGCCGCTCTGTGGGGCCCAATGTACATACGTATTTGTATGAATGGCATTTTTTAGCATTTTAGAAAGTAAGTTTTTCAAATACTTAATTTTGATCGTTGGGTATCTTAAGATTCTAATAGCTGTTTGACTGGCATCCTTGGCAAAGTCGGCGAAGGAATATAATTTTCTCTGGATTATATATATATGTATACTAAGGAAAAAAATAATACAATGTTTTCTGCAATAAATTAAATTAATTTCTTAATGCAAATAGCCCTGCATTTTTTTCATCAATTTTTTTCTCGAATTACGATTATTTTTCTTACCAACTAAATGAATTGTTATATTAAGTTCGAAAATTTGTTCGTAAGTGATGCATTTACGGTATCCCAGCCCACCTCAAGGCAGTTTAGTACCAGTAAAGTTACATAATTTTGTGCCTGGTTCAAAAAAAAAAACAACGAAAAGTTACGTATACGCATACGCAGCCCAAGGAAAGGGTAGAAACGAGTTAATTTTTATTTATGAGTAAATTAAATATTTTTACCACATTTTTGAATTTGCAAGCTTCACTAACTAACAATGGAAGCATGTTTTTTTAGCTTGTATACTTCCTTTTGTATCAATTACAAAAATAAACTTTTAAATAGCGTTTGGGGGAGGCTATAGGAATTGTGCGGTCTTTCCCTAAAAAAAAAAAAAAAACATGAAGTGTAAATTGATTTATTATGTTATGTCTGCAATTATGTTGTTATTTTTGTTTTTGTTTCTCGTGTTTTATGTTGTGTTTACTATTATGTTTATTGTTTGCTATTTTTATTGTTACTTTTTATTTTTTCTCATTTTCATTGTTCAAAATTCATACTTTTTACATACTTGCACATCCATTTTTCAATTCGCATATTGTTTTTGTTTATCACAAGTTAAAGGTCTCTGCAGCCGCGTTGTATGAACACATAAATCAACGCCGTCCGGCGGACATTTCAATTTGTCGACGGCATTGAGCATGCTCGATGGGTGGGTTGGCATATCAAAAGCAGCCAGCAACAGCCACTCTATTGTACTTGTAACCCACCCACCCGAAATTCTCAATTGAAATATTTATTTAAAATTGTTTTTTTTTTAATTTTTTTCGCTGCGTATGCCACTGTGCTGATAGTGTTAAATCAGTTTTTGTTTATTAATTTGTATAGCAACACCCACACGCACACAAACCACAACAATAATATCAGAAATTAAATTAACACAGCAAGTTAGCGTTGTAGTTGTTGTATGTTAATGTTATTTTTACTTATACGCAGATAAATCAGTCAGTTCTTTTCACCACTTTTTGCTCGGCTTTTATCAGCCTTCCTGCTTGAAAATAATTTTTATGACTTTTGACCACGCGCTTCGCACCATCGAGCCACATCCGTTCGATTTGCCCTGTTGTACCACTCTTACCGCAAAAAATGCGCTGTTAAAATGTGTGAAAAAATGCGGTTAAAACGCTTGTGACAGCCACACAATGCGTTTATTGTTGCGCACTTTTAGGCGTTAAAAGAATGTAATGCAAATTTATTTCACGCTTATTACAATTTCATAATTTTTTATTGTCTTCACATGATAATAAAGCGTTAACTATTTTAAATTTATGAGTCTTGTTTGGCAGAAGGCAGCAATGTTTTTTCGGTCGAAAGCATGCTAATTTCAACAAAAAAGATTAAGAGGATAGGAATGTGGGCGTGAAAAATCATTATCCCTTTGCAAAGATACCTTAGTAGTTTGTCGAGGGAGAGTGAATGGAACTCGTCCATTCTCAACATATCCTACCCAAAAAACGTACCATCTCGTTCAAGTGAAATGTCAGGCAGCTGCAGAGAAAACGCTTTGAACTCACCTAATCCTCCCAACAATATGTAAACAGTGGGTAGTCAATAATACCAATTAAGACCACATGTCGTCACCACGGATTGTGTCACGTGATCGGTCCCATCAGGGCTCGTTTAGGTTAGGTTAGGTTGAAGCGGCTGCCTTCATCCAACGAAGGAGAGAGGCATAGTTAGACCCATTGGGCCAGTTGTGATACCAACTGAGAGTTCGACTTCGTACCCGTCCGGTCACCTAGAAGTGAAACAGTTGGTTAGGTTCAGAAAGCGCGAGAATTCCTCCTTATTGCGGCAACCCCGGCAGAAGTCATTAGCCGGCAAACCCATTCTGCTAGCATGCTTTCCCATTAAGCAGTGGCCCGTAATGATACCGGTCACCAGCCTTAGTAGAGGGCGTTCTAACCGAATGAGTGCGTCGGATCTTTTCTTGTCGAAGCTGGGCCAGATTAAGTCGAGTCGTCCCATACCTGGGTTCTTCCGGCCATCTTTTGTTTGCCTTCTGAACGAAGTATGTCCTGCGCCATGTCTTACAGGTAGATAGGGGTATGCCCTCTCTATGAGAGGAGTTGACATCCGACAGATGGTTCCCTTCCGCGCAGACTCGTTCGCCACACAATGTGAGTAGTAGATTTTGAAGCTAGGTCGTTAAGGACTTTCCTACATTCTATTGCAGTTAGAGATGATGTCTTGCAGAAATCCAGTGACTTGATAGCTGCTTGGATTAAGAGAAGATTCGATGAGCCAGGGTGCAGCCGCTTTTATAGCCGCGACTTCTGTTTGGATGACACTGCAGTGGTCTGGTAGCCTAAACCCATTGATCCAGTGAGAGGTCCTTCTAGTGTATCCCACTTCCCGTTTTTAGATTTAGTTTAGACCCACCCATGTAGATGGCTGTTGAGTTATGTTGGAGGCCCCAGACCAAGTCGTCCTCCCAGTCCTTCCTCGAAGGGATACGAGTGCAGAACTTATTCTCGAGCACCATCGGTGGCGATGTATGGGCTCGTAGCTAACTTTTTCTTCATCTTCGTTTGAAAAGGAATTTCGACATCACTCTTTTAGGCCTTTTAAGAAATCCCTTTGCCGTATTTTATTCGTTAGATCTCTGACGTACCTTAAAATTCCTGCTATGATTTGCCTATTATTTCTCTGTTTCAACTGGATGCTTCAAAAACCGCAGTTCGTCAATTCATCGACCAACAGCTGGGTGTGCGCGGTGTCCAAGGCCTTCACAGTTCGAATTATGAATAGTCTTCTTCGTAAGATTAGCTGCGAATAGCCCATAAGCAGTTCCAAGTAAAGGACAGGAGATGGCGCTTATTGATTTAAAATACCAGATGCGCGAGCGTATAGATGTCGTCTCGCAAAAAGCATTCCAGGATTAATCCCAAAAAATACTGTTCACGGCATACTGGAAAAATTATTTGATTATATTTGTCGTTCGACACCGGCCTGGAGAGTATAGTCTTCGATCACTTCCCTACGTGAGGGTAATTCCTAAGTGGAATGGCTGAGTCGTCCCTGTTTCATTAAGAGAGATTAATACTGTCCTAAGTCTGAACTCATGATTCTATAAGAACTTGTTTTAACCCTCGTGTGTGTGCTGTCGCGGGAGAGGCCAGTTTTTACGGGAATATCCTGATTCATTTTTATATTGTTTTATTCAGTACAAAAATGAGATCAGGCTTTGGACTTGTTCGAGTTGCAATCACAGCCGCAGTGTTGCGCGAATTATTAAAGTATCACGTTCTGTGTGAATTTCTAGCAATGTATTATCAGTTGGGCAGTTGCAACAATGTTGCCATTTTTCATCAGTACGGCAGTAATGCCGCTTTTATTACGTGCCTCGAACAGGCCCTTTGTTGAACTTACGATACTGAACCCTTGCGGCATAAGTAACATTTCTCTTTGGAGTACCAGCATTCATCTGTGGCAGGCAGATGTTAGCATATTCGCCTCATTTCTTTTCTTATACTTTGCTCCAGAAAATTTGCTTTTCCTGAAAAGTAGCATTCGTAGACTTTGCCATATATGTTTGTATGTACAAATGTGTGTATATAGAATGACGCTTAGGTAGAGGTCGGCATTGACTTCATTAAATTAACAAAGGGCTGATAGGTGACAGTGACCACATACAGACTGACAAGACGAAAGTAGCGTCGCTATTGGCATCGAAATGCGAAATGGGATTCGATTGAAGTCACTTAGGCTCTAGGTTAGGATGAAGTGGCTTTTAATGACGTCACTAGCGTACCTGGATTCGTAATCGTGAGTCGGTCGTGATATCCCCCCTACTCAAACCATCGTGCGGAGTCTGCAAAACCTAAAAGCTGTTGTTGCTATGCCAATTAAACGCTCGAAAAACTCTGAATTCGAGGCATTCGCATAACTGGAGCAGCAAAGTTGCTGTCCGTTCATTTCTGAAGAAGTCATTAAGCGAAATCCCTAACCTCTCCGCGTGCCGTCCGATGGCAACGTGTCCTGTTATTAGGCCTATGGCTACGGCAAGTCCCCTCTATCGAGCATGAGGAGACCTTTCGAAGGTTTCTCGTTCCATTCCAGCAACTTAAGCTTCGTATTCCTGTAAGTTATGAGACCAGCCCACCTATCACTTGCTTGTTTAAGACATAAGTCCGTCAGTGTGAGCTTTTAGGTAGCAAGCAACATACCTGAAGCGTTTCCAAGACTGCTCGGTTAGGGATCTGTGGCAATTCGCTACGGTTTTTGAAATGGACGGAATTCCGCACAGAGCCGCACAAATGCGGATCCACGCAGGTTTTCGAAACTTTTGAATTTTTTGTGTTGTTGTTCTCTTGTTGAGACTTGACCGTCAGACTAAAAGCTTAAACAGATCCGGATCAAAGCTGCCGTCTGTTTATGGTTTAAGAATCCGTAGAGCAAAATAGTTACAATTTAGAAGAATAAAATCAGGTTTATGTCCTCCCTTCCCTTGCTTGTACAATCCCTAAAGGCATAAATTGGTGCAGATGTGGCCATTATGTTCGTTAAGAAATGTATACCAATACATATATTCGCAAATTCGACAGCAGGAAACATATAATTTTGATTTTAACTGCTGCTTAAATAAACAATTAAATCATAGACACACACACACACACAAATGAAAATGTAAATGCAACGAGCTGTGTAGCCAAAATGAGAAAAATTAGAATAACAAAAGCGGAAATAAATTAAGGCATATGTGTCCTTACCTCAGTATACACATGCACACTAACTAAAATGCATAGACATACACACAAATTTATGCACATAAATGAAGATCTCAAGATTCTAAGGCACTTTGCTTATCTCCTAACAGCTGCTGCCTTGCAAATCCTTGCTTTCGCTGATGCCTTTTCACCATTTTGTGGTTGTATTTATTAAATTTTAATGGAAATTTATGAAGCTGTTGGAAATGGAATTTATTAACTTACATATCTACAAACACATACATATGTATGTGCAGATAAGCTTAGGGATGTGTGTAGAATGGAAATTTATGCAGCAAATCGAAGGCACAGCCGAGATGTTTTGCGTCCTGCCAACAACAGGTTCATCATACGCACTGGAGTTCTCAATGTGTGCGCGTGTGTAGAGGGCGGTTGCTAAGCATTTCCGAGCCCAGTTAGAGTTTGCGAGTTTACTCCTTTTGTGTTTGTAGTATGTGCAAATGTGCTGCTTACTCCGTTTCCCAGCGACACAGCTTATCCCTCTAAACCCTATACCGTGTGACCCATATGGTGAATCTGCTCATTACCGATGCTTAATTCAAATATTAATGATGCATTAGCGTGTTAAATATATGCGCTCACAAAAATAAAAATAAAAAAAAACGAGAAAAAGAAAAGCATGAAAAGAGCAAATATTCCGACAGCTGTCTCCCGCAAACGCGGCTGAATGAACTTGCAGGCGGTGAAGCCAACTTTGCCCAAGCGCTTCATAGCTTTGGCCACCTGTGCACTGCCGAAATCCCCTAATAATACACACCTTTTTGTGCGGCTGCTTCGAATAATGAATTTACCATAATCTTATTGGCTGCTTAACTGATTTTCAGTCCACTTTTGCCCATTCATCTTTCGTCTCCTCTTTCCTGCGTTCAAATCCCTCTCCTTGCATTTAATACAATTTAATTGCTTTATTATCGCTCATGTGTACTAAGGCGAGGGGTAACGCCTTAAACATTTACCTACATTTTGGCGCAGCGAGTAGAAACGGAACAAATAAGACAAACTGCAGCTATAATCATCCTCCGAGGCGAAATAGCTGGGTCTCGTATTAGACACCAAACTAAGCTGGAAAACAAATGCAAAAGAATATTCAGTAGGCACTGGGGATTTAAGCTAAAGCTTGTCCTCTAGATGTACATACATGGCTATCATACCACCAGTACTAACTTACGCGGCATTAGTTTGGTGGCCAGCAGTAGATAAACAATACAACGTCAGAAAACGAGAAAACAATGTGAGCATTTGAGAAGAACTGCGTAGGAGTAGAAAAAGCATACATTTTCCCAGATAGCCAAGCGGCACTTCTGGCACTTGCCTCACCGGTAACAAATCTAAAACAGTGAGAGATAGCAAATGTGTCTTAAGATTGACGGCCGATTTAATAGACATCTCTCTCATGGCTGAAAAACGTTGGAACAACTTCCAATCCTGCAAAACTGCGAGGAACATATGGCCGGGTTATGAGAAACCAAATACAGTAGAACTTCTAAAATGGTCGAGGAAAGATGTAGTCGAGTTAACAGCCCTATAACGGGAAATTGGCCCATTGGCGAACATGCAGATAAAATGGGTCTTCCGTACAACCCTCGGTGCCGCAGCCGAAATCTCAGGGAATGCAAGGAAATGGTCCTACACTATCTTTGCGAGTACCCACTACTGCTACGCATAAGACCCGACACAATCGGGAGTTTTTCCTTACAAAATCTTATAAAGATCTCCAAATGCCCCATTACTAACTTAAATAGATTAATCGAAAAATCCAAATGGTTTGATGAAAACAACGAATCATGAAAGCAGATAAAATCAAGGATCCCAAGTAAGCGTTTCGAAATGGTACTATCAGCACTAATTGGATCCTGGGCATGTGATAAATCTTATCTATAAGTGTTGACCCTTAGGGTACGTTCATGGACACCGTGCCGAAGCTAAGAGATTTGACGCTACTCAAAGTTAGGCTCAATGAAACTCTAAGTTCAGGGTTTGCTTGCTTCCCAATTGACCTCATTGATACTAACTTCCTCAGAGTTATGGTAATCTTCTCCGATGACAAGGAAAATAAGGACTAGATCCACTCTTAACATACTGAAATACACTACATGCCATTAGAGAAATATCTCTATGAGTACTAAAACATTTTTGGACAGAAATAAAAAACCTAATTAGCTGTAAGCAAATCTCCAATGGGTAGTCGCTTGAAAAGGTATTGATCTTAAACACCCTGTGTTAAGTCAATATTTCCAACTTCAAAATATTTTTTTTTTTGGTACACTCACGCTGTATCTTCCCATGGGTCTACACCACAAACTCACTTAGCTGAATTTTATACCCACTGTATATATACATATATATGTAATTTCTACATTTCTGCGCCTACTCTTAATTTCCTACCTGGCCATTACAACAGCGCACAGCTTCCTTGTTTCATTTTGGCTGTTTGGTGGTTTATTGTCGTGTGACCCTTAGCGAGTTCGCAGCAGTAGGCGAGCAGCAGAATGAAATCCTTTTGGATAAAATTTGTATTTACACCAGAAGCGCGTGTCTGCGGCAACCACACACATCTTTACATGCACACACAAAGAGGATAAAAGTTGCACAAATACTAACGGACAAGTGGATACCTACGCTCACGTACATAATAGGTACTTTGCTTGTGTATGAGTGTGGTGTGTATATGTGAAAGCCTTTGTAGTTCTATACCACGCCGGCCGGTTTAAATTAAATTTACATTTCCCTATTATCCTTATTCGTTCGCTCTTTTATGTTGTTGTACAACACTTTATCTGCGATTGCCTTTGTAAATGCCGCCATAGAAATTAGCAGAGCGCAGGACATGCGCTTTTCCGAGCTGTACGTACTCTATTGCAGAGATGCTACTTGTCGTCAAAGCGGAATGCTTTGTCATTGGAACACCCTGAGAACACCCTCCGTTTAGCAGCTTACATATGAAAAGTGTCTCATATCCTTGTACCCTTCATTCTCTGGGGAATTAAGCTAATACAAAGAAACTAGAGGAAGTTATAAACTGGAATTTTGCAGACTTCTGCGCATTTTTTTTGCCGGTTTTGAAACAAAGGTTTCAAAAGAGAGAGAGAGGCACATGAATGCTATCAAGATAATAAATCTTTTGAGAGCTTTATTTCTTTATATAGTTATTTGCATAATGATTACGTTTTGTTAAGAATGGAGTTTATGTGTTTGGGGTTTTTGACTCTTAAACTCTTGTTTCGCTATTACGAAATGGCTGAATGTATTAGCTCCCAGGCAGAAATATAGGAGGATTATAAGTGCAAAGCTGTAAAATTTGCGTAAATAGAATCCGTCATTACGAACGCGTTTTGCAGAAAACTTGCTTTTTTGTCAGAAAAACAGACTCTTAGGGGCTAAAGGTACATTGAAGATCCAAGAACTTGAGGCCCCGGCGAAGTCGAGCATTCTCAGACCATTATTTTACGTTTCCTGGAGGTTTAGATTTCCTTGTCCACCCATGCAATGAAATCGGCAAGTACGATTTTTGTAAGTATCGTTCATAACTTGAGCTTATAGAATAGGTCTACAGTCGCATCGTCTTTCTCTTCGATCGGAGCGTGGGCGTAAATAAGCGAAACCACAAATCTGATACCGAATATCCGATCCTTTACATGGGAGCTGTAGTAGGCGTCGCAAGGCCCGACGCGTTTTTTGTCTTGACTCGTCTATCGCATTTTTAATGGCGGTAATGCCTTAGTCTTCCCAAAGACGTCAAGCGCCCCGACAGTGGCAGCCTCCTTCAAATCATAGTTCTTTGTACGTTTGCCGTTGACGTCATCAAAATAAGGAAATCTCATTCAGCCATGGGTCTTTTGAAAAGAGAAAAATTCCTGCTGCCATCTACATGTGAGAGAAGTGATCTGACCAGCCCGAACCCTTCCGCTGTATTCGTTTTTCGAATATAGGAGTGTGTAATATGATTGCTTGTGAGCCGAGGGATATTTGCTCTTAACTCTTTGTAGCCAATTCGTCCAATAACCACACCGAAGTATTCCTCCGATTTCTGCTTTGCCTTCAACTTTCTTCTCCTTTAAATTAGAACAAAACACACTGTGGCATAGGAGAGCTTTTGTATTTCAGATATGAAGTACCGAGTCCTGATAATTCCGGCTCCATAAATGGATCCTAAAATTGTCATACCAAATGAGTTCCTATGCTTAAGGGATCATATGAGAACGCAATGACGGTTATTAACGATTAACAAGTCAAAGTCATAGCTAGCTAAATGTTGTCCAATCAACCGGGTTTGTCTAATACCACCACCGCTCCGCAGCACTTACGGTTTTCAGGTAAACAATGCCAGCCTTTTGAACCAAAAACCTATGGGCTTTCAGCCTATTTTGATAGAGAATTCAATGCCGAGACCCAAACAACCCTTCTTCTTACCAATAAACATATCTGGAATCAATGTTAAGAGTCCATTTGACCACATTTCTAACTGTGGGATTTGGGAATAAATACGGCGAATACTTTCCTTAAACGACACGGATTGTATTCCTAGACAGAATATATCAATAGCTGCTTACTGAATTAATACTTGAGTGCTACCCTAACTGCCAGTAGCTGTAGAGCATCCTTGCCCCGGAGAGTCCAGAGTCAATCAATTCATTTGATGAGAGTATTCCAGAGTCCGACAGTTGTAATTAGTAAAAGTGCCATCTTGCCACCTTAGGAGCCTTATCTAATGGGAAGTCTCCTTAAATAAAATTATGTGTAGATTAGAGGAACGGGGCAGAGCCTCCCACGTCCAAATTGGTTAGGTTAGGTTGAAGGGCGTGTATGAAATACTCCATACTTTCACTTGAAGACAGAATTGTCCATTGCGAGAGCCCTCTTCAAGCGAGTGTCAGGAGGAGGCAAATACCCATAACTGAGAGAGTAGCTAAGCACTTTCAAGTTATTACTCTATTGAACCAATTACTATTGCTACTGAAGCCGAGGATATTCAACAGTTCCACGTCCGCTATCTCATCCAGACAGTTGAAGAAGCTTGCGCCCAAGTGCTTAAGGCGCTTCGACTGTAGACCCGGACATCGATACAGAAAGTGGTCAATTGACTATTCCACATTCGCATCACGGCAGCTTCTGCAGAGAGTACTTGTTGGTATTCGCCATCGCTGAAGCATTACACTTATAGCACAGACCTATTGATTTTCAGTAATAATCTTGTGATCGCACAGTCTTCGCCTTTGTTCCACAAGTAATTAGTCGCGGCCACGGTGAACTCATCAATTTTCCTAACTTAATCACTAAATAATGGGCGTACGGAGCTATCCGCTTTTTCTATTGTCATCACTGAGCCTTTTCTGGCCATCTGATCAGCTGACTCATTCCCTTCAATATTGCATCTCCGGGGACCCAGCATGGAGTGACGTTGATATGGCTCAGTGACGCCGCCGTGGCTCGTCATCTCCTGGAACCCTACTATTAAGGACTAAGGACTAACCGCCCTTTCTATATTCTAGATCTCTGCTTGAAAGACACTGAAATCGTTCGGCAGATGAAAGGATCGGTTGTTCTCTAGGTTCATCGAGTAGAGACCGGTTTCGTTTCATTGTTCCATTTTTTAACTATCAGTGTTGATGGATATACCTCCAGCTGCTACTGGCAGTCATGCATCCCACTTTTCGGACTTATTCAACATTCCTGTCTGCAATTTGTTGAGTGGCATGCATTTTTTTAATTTTTTCATTGACGAAAAAAATGAAAATTGACTGAAGTGGCAGCACTGTTCGCATATATGTATGTACCTAAAATCATATGTCTCAAGCGAAGCAAACACCAAAAGGCAGACTGCAGAAAAGACACATAGCCAAAACAGTCCGCAGTCGACAACTCAGAGCGTGGAGAAACGCAGCGCCAGAGCGATCATAAATGCGCAGTCGCGATCTCAGTTCGCAGATGAGATATTTACGATTTGTTTGTTTGCCCACATCATTGCTGTTGTTTTTGTTGTTGTCATTATACGACTTTTATGTTACTTTTATTGCTTTGTTTCTGCAATATCAATTGCTGTGTGAGCGCCTGCCAATTGTCGCAACGTTCCCCAATAAGCAAAATACACAAAATAATAGCAACAACAACAAAAACTATCAGAAGAAATGGTTGCGTTTCGTGGTGGATGTTTATGCCGTGCGTTGAGGCAAAAAGTGGGCGTGCGGGTAGTGGGTGGTCATGGCGCGACTCAAGAAAGAGCTTAGAAGCGTCGCGTTACTTTGGTGCGAAAATCAACCCTCCTTTGCTGGGCCGCCAAAGTGTTCCGAATGCCAATAACGGTAACGACTTTGAAATGCTCAGGCAGAGCATCCAGTACGCTGGTGGAAACGAACGGTAAAAGTACGCGAGCGCGTGTCTACGAAGTTTCGAACGGCAAACGGTTTTTAAATAGTGAATTTTCAATGGCGACCCTAGCAGAGTGAGCTGCGGTAAAATCAAAGAAATCGGCGTGCATAATGAAAAACATTGAATCGAGAAAAACTTACAAATAGAATTAAAAAACAAGCAGTAATTAAAACTGTCGGAAAAAACTGGCTGAGTGACGTTTTTCTGTGAAGGAAAATTCGCGCAAAGCGGTCTCCCCATAACGGTAGTGTACAAGTGTGTGTATTTTCGAATATTTATGTGTGAGTGTGCCTGTGTTTGTGTGCATTTCCATTCAGTAGCTGCTCAGAGCTAGACTCATGGGAATGGTTGTGGTGGGGGCGAAAGAAAGCGAAGGCGGCAATGGTGACGGCAGCGGGTGATTTGCAGCCGCAGCGCTTGTGTCTCCTGGCTTCGTGCTACGAGTAAGCTACATACATAGCTCGTTGGCTGAGCGTATTTGAGCCCAACGCAGTCAATGTAATAAATCAGTTGGCTGCGGATAACAGCGACGCCAGCGTGTTTGGCGCTTTGAAGATAAATAACGGAATAACGTGTTCACGTTGCAAGCGGTCGTTTGGTCAGTTGGTGTCCATGGCAACACTGTGCTTGCTGACTTGAAATAAAGATTTTCGAGCATTTAACTGATAATAATTTGTGACTTATTTTCGAGAAAGAAAACTGAATTGCGCGGCATGTAATAAATTTGTCATACAAACTTTTTCAAATTTTTGTGTTTAGGAAACCCCTGTTATAAAATTAAATTTTTGTAGTATTAAATTTTTTTTTATATTAAAAATTCAGATTTGTTTATTAGATATAAAATTAAATTTTTTATATTTTAAACATCAATTTTTTTTATGAAAATTCGGATTGATTTACATACATATATTTTATGTTTTAAAGTCTTTGCTTTTAATTTTAAATTTGTGAGCCTCAATCAAAAATTTAATTCAAACACAGCTCTCTTCGTTGCAAATTTTTTCCGTAGTTTTTATTATAAAATATTAAAATGTCACCAGTCAAAATTAAAAAAATCAAAAGTTACATTATATTATAAAAAAGAAGTATATATTTCAAACGTCTAGGTGTAGAACAAGGAAAAATAGAAAATATAATATATATTTTTTATAATTTTAAATAATAATATTTTTAATAAAAAATTCGAATAAAGTGCACTCACTATACATACATTTGTATTTGCAAAAATTTTGTTAATAAAAACTTATGAAAACTAGA
>NW_016171792.1:0-12840 GCF_001687245.7 Rhagoletis zephyria
AAAATTAATATACCCTTGTGCACAAGTGCGCTCGGGTATAAAAACGGTCAGTCTAGGAATCGAATCTGAATTAGGGTTCGAAACTCGACATGAAGTACTACCTTCTGCATCAAGCTTATAATATCGGTGCAAGGAAAGTATCCTGCGAAGAGTATCGAACCTATTCAGTATCGAACAGAACATTCTGAAGCCTTAATAATAATTGAATAGTTAACTTTTCGACTCAAACGCACATGCAACTGGATCTGGTACTGGTTGCTTCGCCTTTTCCACAACGGCCACTAGCTTTTATTTTACGTATATCTGTTGAGTTCTACGAAAAGCTGATTTATAAGCACAAACAAAGCTATTAGTGCTAATTGAGGTGTGTACCCTTTTTTTCAGAATTTAAAATGATGAACGAAATTTGGAGTATGCTATTCTGATATTTTATCTACTATAACTATTTGTATATGGGTGTTTCCATCGGAAGGTCCACCGCGACAAAAAAAAATTAAAGTTTTATATATAACGTATTAACGGGCCGATTTGTCTGCTTTTTAAAATGTATACTGGCTATGAAAGTAGAATCATGTTTGCGTAAAATGGTCTTTCTAGGTGGCGCCAAGGTCCAGATATTTCGAAGAACCGTATTTATGGTCCGATTTGGTACGAATTTGGCGTATGTAGTTGAAACATAATAAATAATAGATTTCCAACAAATTCACTCTGAATTGGCGCTGAAGTCAAAATATAAAGTATATTCTACATAAAATATATGTTTTATTTGCGTTAAAAATTCATTTAAAATCAATATTAACAAAAATATAATGATGGAAATTTATGTCACGTGACGCTACGTTACGTGACGTTTCACGTTGAAACAAGTTGCATTAATTCAAAAAACTCTAAAAACAACTAGAATTGCTCCAAATCATACTAAAATAAGTTTCATGAAAAAAGCCATCCACAATTCGCAGAGTTTTGCGATTATGTAAGAATAGAAAAAATTTACTTCCTTTTTTTGTCACGTAACGACACGCTTTTTAAATGCTTATATTTCATGACCAAGCAGTTCAATTGTTTTCATTTTTCGGTTAAATAAAAAATGGCCCAAAATAGTTAAAGAAAACAAATGGTATTCCTTGTTTGTATCACATTGAAACGTACGACTGTCACGTATGCGACGTATGGAAATATCCATATGTTTATGTACATTAGGGTGGTCAGAATAGAGTAAGGTCGGAACTTTAATGCTCTCACCCCCTAGAATTTTTCTAAATCGACTAAAAGTATACACCTATTTTTTATTTTGAAATCAAAAAATATTTAGAGGTCGCCCAAAGCGCTCAAAGTTTTCCATGTATTATATATGGGGAAAAAACAACAACAAAGAATTTTTGAAAATCAATATTTTTCGATCGGAAAACTCAGCTTCTGTTTAGGACAGTAATACCTAATTGTTTATTTAACCATTTTTTTAATACTAATGATTTTTTATTGGTCCCTCATTGCATTATTCGGAGTTTTTTGGCAGATCTGTAAATTATAGTTATTATTATAGAAAATGGTTAAATTAACAATTGAGTATTATTATTGGGAATCTGCTGCAGTGGAGCAGAGAATTCCATGCCATTTTTACGAAAAGTTGTTTTTTTCATAAGAAAATACATGGAAGATTTTGAGCACTTTGAGCAACCTCTAAATATTTTTTGATTTCAAAATAAAAAATAGGGGTATATTTCTTTCGGTATAGAAGAATCCTAGGGAGTGAGAGCATAAAAATTCCGACTTTACTTTTTCACATGAATTTTTGGGCCACCCTAATGTACAAGTACAATTACAAGTTATGGTTTTGCTTACATTTCCCTATATAACTGAAGTATTAGAATTTTGGATGGGCTTAAAAATGCTTTTTCCCACCAAAGAACTATTGTGAGGTGTCATCGGGCGCAAGTTGACCAAGAAATCAAATTATTATATTTTTTCTCAGAATATTTACCTACTCGTATTATGCCGGATTTCCATGAATTATCATTACGTTATTAGAAATATTATTTAAGTCTCTTTAAACTTACGTCATTTGAAATGGCATGCATTGATTTTTCATCGCAATGTTCCGTTGCAACTCCGCACTGCAATAATAGTGTGAAAACTTACTGCTGATCAACGGATCTCCTTATATTATTTGTAAACATTTAAAATGGTGAGCTTAACTATTTTTTATTTTAGCTTTTATCGCGTACCACCGAATTAAATGAAGTTTATATAATTCAACAAAATAAATAAATCGAAAGAATCGATAAGCACAAAAAATTTAAAACAATTTATAAAAGTAAAAAACTAGATGCATATCTCTGCGCCCTTAATGTAAATATATAATCGTATTTATAAATTAATGTAATTAACGCAAACAACAAAAAAAGCCAAAATTTCATTCAAAGCGAAAGTGAAAGAAGCAAAAAACCGTATAGAAGGAAAAAGCCAAATACACAAAAATAACCAAATTAAGGACAAAAGTGTTGCATAAAAAACGCAAAGGAAAAGTTGTGTGCACAAACTGAAAGTGAAATTCTACAAGTGCACACAAACACACATGCACACGCAACAAACATGTCCATACCCATACGTACATGCATACCTACATGCATAGTATGTGCATAAGTAAAATAACAAGCATTTGAGTGCAAATGCACATAAATATAATTGTGTATTTGTGGCGCTCGTTGTTGGCGTAGGCAAGCGGAAAACGAGCGTTAAGCAACTGCTTACAAACGAGTATACTACAAACAGACAAAAACAAGTCAGAAAAAGGTGAGGCATACATATGTATGTGAGTGTAGGGGTAAGGCATTAAAGGGAGGCCATTTCATATATGGAACTCACATGTGCGTCTGNAAATTTCAAACAAAAAATACTATATCAAAATTTAAATAAGAAAACAATAAAGTAAGGAAAATTAAAAATATTGATAAAAAAATAATATTAAAAATACTACAAAGTCAGTAAAGTATTTAAGTCAAAATTTACATACATATGTCCATAAGACCGTGCCAGAATAAAATTTGCCATACACCCTTCAATGTAGTGTATTTTTGCATGGCAATTTAAATAAAATTAAATTTTAAAGTTGTGATAAATATATTATACTAAAAAACCAAAATTTATAATTTAACCTTAAATTAGGACTTATATTTTTTCCGATCAAGTTTAAGTGTTATTTTATGATTTTTATTTTTTTTCGATTAATTTTCGACCATAATTTTTAATTTTTTTATTTTCGTTTAAGAATGACCAATTTAGTTTTTTAGATCAAAGAATATATAAAAATGACAGAAAAAATTAAAAATCCAATATTAATATTTGCTTCAATTATGCACATAGAAAACATGATTCCAACTTTTTGTTTCAATCCTTGAGAAATTCTTGATTGTCAAGCGGATAAACAACATTTTTCTCTAACGACTAAAGGTTCAATGAAGTTTGAAATATTGGATATCCAAGCTTTTCTCAAGTAGATAACTCAGATTATTTTGCATATAAAAATGTGCCCTTTTGTTAGAGAATGGATTGGTTTTCCAATTGAAATATACTTGAAAATCAACATTGAACCGTTGAATTTGTATTGGATCTCCATTTGATCTCCAATCCAAATGTTTATTGGACGCCTTCAACTGGTATGGCATTGCTAGTATTTCTACTATTGGTGCTGATGAGATTTTTTATGAAAATATACCAGTTTCTCAAAGCTAAATGTATGGAAAATGAACTAGCAAACTGGATACATTCTATGTAGTTCACAACTAGTAGATAGCTTTCTCTGCAGCAAACTAACAAATGTGCATATGTACCATGGAATTAAGTATGTATGTACGCATGAGGTTATTATGTAGGCAAGTGTGTCTGCATGTGAGATTTTACGTNGATATACTTGAAAATCAACATTGGACCGTTGAATTTGTATTGGATCTCCATTTGATCTCCAATCCAAATGTTTATTGGACGCCTTCAACTGGTATGACATTGCTAGTATTTCTACTATTGGTGCTGATGAGATTTTTTATGAAAATATACCAGTTTCCCAAAGCTAAATGTATGGAAAATGAACTAGCAAACTGTATACATTCTATGTAGTTCGCAACTAGTAGATAGCTTTCTCTGCAGCAAACTAACAAATGTGCATATGTACCATGGAATTAAGTATGTATGTTCGCATGAGGTTATTATGTAGGCAAGTGTGTCTGCATGTGAGATTTTACGTAAGAAAAACTGAGCCGTAGAAATATATGATTTCATGTGAATTAATGTAATGTAAGTGTAAGCGTGTGTGTGTGTGTTTGTGTGTCTGGAGAATTCTTGGAAAAATAGGAAATGCACTTAACGTCAAGCAAGCAAGCCAACGTTGTACAGACAGGCAGGTAGGTAGGTAACCAACCGAGCAAAGACATTGCGAACCAGGGGGAGATCGGCGACTCGTCGGAGTCAGAAGCATCGCAGCCGAAATGAGTAAGTAAGCCAGTGGTCGAGCCAGCCTGAGCAATACACATAGTTCAAGATTTGAAATAGTCAGCCATTCAGTCAGCCAGCGAGCCCCATCTAGCCAAAGGTAGTCAAGATAGCGAAAGGTAGCGAACTTGTCGTTAGTCGATTTGATGCACCAAGAATAGCAGCGAAAGAAGAATCAGCAGCAGCCGTCACAGTAACCATAACTCGACTGCAAGAAGTAGTCTCACCTTAACTAAAGCGGCCATCCGTCGGTGGGGCGGCATCAAGCAAGCACTGCTGCTGCTTCGCCACCTCGCTAAGAAGACAGCCAGCCAGTTGCCCGATGGCTGAGTCGCCGAGTCGTGCCACCTTGCCACCTTGCCACCTTGCCACCGCACCGCACTGGCAACGCCGATACCATGTGCGCACATTGCGTGCAGTCAGAGAAAATTGCATTTGTAACATTCGTAACGACTTGCACATAAAAAAAAAGCAACGAACAAACGTACAAATAAGCGCACAATTTTGCACACAAACACATACATGCACACTGCAAATACTAACAAGCACGAGTTTATTGCATAAAAAAATACTTGCAGAGTTAGTGTTATACGCCTCCTGCCTCGTTGGCTTTTCTACATTCATATACACTCACATACATGCGCTTGTATGCAGCATTCACACACAAATACACTAACAAATTTTAAGTAAATACTTAGTTGCATTTGTGACTCAACAACTCCGCGCGCATTTGCCAAGTTGCAACTACTCACGTTTGCTTACATACACAATTACATCCCGATAGATAATTTCAGCTGTTAAAAGCCCTTCCGAAAGGCCTTCCTAAAGGTCAAGAGGCCTTCTACTCTACATACCTTTCTCCTTTCTATTTTGTATAGAGTGGCACAAATTGAAGGGCTTCTTCTTCAGCTAGCCATGGAAGGTCTTCCAGAAGCGTGTACTTCAGGAGGCCTTTAATTTATAAAAATCATTCATCTTTGAAGTATTTACTTAAGGTTTCTATCAAATATGAGTTTTTGTAACTTAAAATGTTTATTGAAATTCATTTGTAATGCTAAATAATATAAATTAATGCATTCGCGTAAATTGCAAATGGTGGATAAGCCCTTCTAGAAGGCATGCAAGGAAGCACTGTTTTTATCCCTTCTTCGGTAGGCCCCTTAGAATGGCTTTAAGTACTTAAGAAGGCCTACCTAAATTATCTTCTGGGATATGTACTTAGCGTGCATGTATATACGTGTGTATGTCTGTACTTGGAGCACTTTGTACCAGTGCAAACCTCTTAAGGCAGATGCTCGTCAAGTGGCGAATATTTGCCTATGGAAAAATAATAATAATAATAATAATGTGTGCGCAGTAGTCAAAAATATTTGAATTGCAATTTCATTGAAAGCAGCCAAAAAATGTTAGCATCTTTTGAGTTGAAGACTTCACATCACTAGTACATACATATGGATGTAGAACTGGCGTAGTTAGTTTGCTCTTTACGTATGCATATGTACGTATATGCGAAAGTGTGTGGGCGTTTGCCTTAACGAGTACTCAAAAATGAATAACAGCACACGTATTTACTTAACCAAGTAAACCCTCTTTTACGAGTATGCCGCTGTGGTGTAGTGGTAAGCAGTGCGCGCTTCCACTCCACAATGCCTGGGTTCAAACCCTGGTCAAAGCAACATCGCAAAAATATAGAAAAAAGGTTTTTTCTTAACAGCGGTCGTCCCTCGGCAGGCAATGGCAAACCTCCGAGTGTATTTCTGCCATGAAAAACAGCTTCTCATAAAAATACAATCGCCGTTCGGAGTCGGCGTAAAACTGTAGGTCCCTCCGCTTTGTGTGACAACATCAAGGCGCACGCCACAAATCGGAGGAGAAGCTCGGCCAAACACTAACATATGTGTAAGCGCCAATCTATTATATTATTATTACTTATTTAAAATAAAAATTTGTCGTAAATCAATCGATATAATTTGCATTTTCCTTCAGGCTTCCGCAAAACAGAAGCTGCTGTAGCTTGAATTTTTGCAAATTATGAATGCCAGGGTGTAGTCATAAAGTTTTGAGGCCTTTTAAATTTTGGTTACACTCATGCCGGTAATCAGCAGGACTCGGATTATTCTGGAGTTATGGTGTTTCCTAGCTCCATTTATAGGTGCGCAATCCAAAACATGAAAAGTTATCAGGTAATTTTTAGTCACTTTTCATTTTAAAGTATTTTTAAGGTTTAACTGAAATACATATTTTAGATGATTTCTCATTTTTTATTTTTAAATTTTTATGAAATACTTATTTTCGAAAAATGCCCCTCCACCAATTTTTTTTCTGTTTGACACTTCATAAGTTTTTGTTTTTATTTTTTGCAAAATAACGTTTTTTACCACCTGAGTAAAACACTTATTTTCTGGCCACCAAGTTGCTCTAGCATATCAGGATTTTGAGATGTCCTATATTATAAAAACAACAAATTTTCTTGCTGATTTTCATGTAGAACTTTAAAATATGGATATCAAACGAAAAAATGTTAAGAAGTCATTATGTATGCATGTAGTTTGAAAATTTATAATATTTTTGTGATGGTAGCCACCAGTTTTAAAAGTAAAACTCAAATTATTTAATGAGTTAAATGAATTTTTAAAGGATGGGCATCATTCGAAATGGGTTTGTTTCTGAACTTTATTTAGGAGGGTTGCCATGTTTATTAAAAGTCAAATTCAACTAAATTTACAATCAACGGAAATATGTATCACAATGTCAGATGAAATAGATTTAATAAAATTTTTGGTTGAGAATGCTTTTGGAAAATGCTGCCATCTGTTTGAAAAATTTATTTTAGTTAACTTATACACAAGTTATTGAAATATGAGTGCCAAGCGAAAGAATTTTATGAGAGCTTAAGTTTAAAAATATTTTTGATTAAGGTTGCCGGCTATTCGAAAAATTATATCAATCTTACTATGTGTACATTAAGGAATTCTATACCGGAGCATTTTAACAAACCCGGATTTCAACTTTATTTTTGCATTTTTCAGTACGGTCACCCTACAATCAAATCAAAAAATGAAACCTCACAGATTCATGGACGCCACATTTGGTCCTACGCGGACCATAATGCACCTTAGTAAAATACTCCATAATTTAATGTTAAAATATTTTAATAGTATTCTTGAGTATTAAGATATATTATACATTTGCAGTAATTCTGTTTCCACAAAACCACGCCAACAAAGTAAAATGAAAAACAACTCTGCCACACTGTAAAAGTTTCTTGTGTTTTCATTTGCTAACCGATTTTTCAATTTAACACAGTTCTTGCATAAAATATCTGACGAATCCAGACAGGTTCTGAAATTCACTTCCGTGAGAAAATTATTCAAGCTCACTTTGGATCCAAATTTTCGTATTTCTCGTTTTTCATGTCAAATATACGTGAATTAATTTTTTCGTAGTCAAGATCACTTTCGCTCTATAAATAAATAAGTTAAAATCTCGGGATCTCGAAGTTGTAATCCCGGCAATTCGGAAGGTGGAAAAGTGCCGGGCTTGGCTAAATCCAATGCCCTAGTATACATACATATACGATACGCGAAGACATTTTTAGTGAACGTCATCAGATATGCACCTTTCTTTCGAATTTCAAAACTGCAGATGAAATTTTAAATTTTAATTTCTTAGCAGTATAGTGTGATTTAAAATTTCATGAATTAAAAACCGACACATAAGGCTCAGAAATGGCTAGACGAATGTAAATCTCAGATGCTCAAAAAAATACATGAATCGATTTCGTGTTTTGGTGCAAAAAATAACTTATCAAAATAGTTTTGTTACGCTTCGGAGCTAAATTAAAGACTCAAAACTTGCCAGATCCTTTGTTGGGGTTTTGGCGGAAACAGCACTCTTTAAGCCTCAATACAGCATGAATAGGTACTACCGTACAGGTTGCGGTAAATAGAGGTATATCAAAAGCTGTTGTCCTCCTTGGGATTTTGTTTGTAAACTACCTGCTTGAGGAGCTGACGGAGAGAGGCTGCCGGATGGCATTACACTTTTGGTGGGTAAAAAATTTCTGCGCTGCAACCAGTGTAGTTGTTATATTTAAATCCTAGATGGAACTCGAGCTTTTCACTAGGTAGCAAAATATACTCTACGCGACTCTTTTCTCAAATGGAGGTACATTCCTGGCACTTTAAAACAAAATTAAGCACTTCAACTGGATTCAAGATTGGAAGCTATCTTAGAAGCCTAACATTTAGGAAGGAGAAAACGATGGGATCTGTGGCTCTTTAAATTTAGCACTAGAGAAGATTGTGCTAGTCAGTAAACTGGAGTGATAACAAAGGACAGCCACATTGGAACCCACTCTGGCTCTTAACGGAACGCTTAACTAAACACGCGTTGACGTCAAAGCTAAGGCTGCTGTCATACTTCGGAGCAGCACTTACATATGCATGACCTGGATATTCTGATATTCTTTGAGACTTTATATCTGAGCACTCCGCAGCTAAGTAGATTGGAAATAACGCTGTATGGACGTTAAGGTGACACAAAAAAAAAAACGCCGAGGCACGTAAACGTAATTTTGAGTCCTACTACATTGCGGATCTGTACACCAATTTTCTAGATCAGGTAGTTTTCCCAAGATATTAAATTAAGTTACTTTTTAAAGCAACAGGAATAATCAAAAACGCTTCTTGTGATTTTCTTGAGAGCTTTAACAATGAAAAATTTTACTCATACGCCATGTACGAGAACGGCCATGTTCGACATGGCGTATGAGTAACATTATTTCCTGCCCTATTTCATACAAAAAATCATTACGCATATTTTCTTTCGATTTCATCGCTAGTAGCTTGATTTTTTTCATAAAATCTAAAATATCTTGCAAAAATTACCTTATCTAGAAACGGTATACAGATTCGTAATTTTAAATGCGCGTGTTTTTTGTGTCATTTCAAAATTTGAGATTTTCCCTACAGTGCATTTAGCTCTTTCTCTACTCACATCGCCTCTAGGGACGGGCAGTGGTTGGAAAAGGTACCGGTGAACTTTTACCGAATGGGTTGACTTTGTTATTGCAGTGTCTTTGGCAGGCATATCTTTATTAGCCTTAAATTTAGGCTTAGAGACCATTGTTTGGTTTTCTTAGAAGTAGAGGCCACCATTGAAGAATTAGTCGACCGCTTGCTGATTTTCTCGCTAGCGAGTTGTTGTCACACCAAAAAAGTACCTTGCAGTACAGCTTTGAAACTGTTAGAAGAGAGTGATAAATGCTATTTTGGATTTTTGCCATATGGATATTTCTAAGGGTCGCGAACCGTTCGTTCGTACGCTTTTGAAGTTTAATAATTTTTTATATGTCGCTTAGGTATATCGTTGGTACAAAAGGGATGATTCGATTTTTGTTTTACATTAAGTTAGCAATAAACATGCGGTCGCTAGGAAGGATTGACAATAGCGAGTTTCGTAGTACCTCACTGAGTTCGTTCGTTACGCCACTCGCTAACTGTTGGCGAATCGACGAAAACTAGTAAAACCTCTATAGACACAATTCTTTCAAGAACCCTGCGCTTCGTCACCAGTTCCGCAGGTTAAGAATAAATTGAAATACGAAGAAGAATGCTACTCAACGTTGGCTCTACGTACGAAGAGACAATGCCACAATTAGCTAAACTCAAATTATTATGAAGTTGAAAGCAGATTAAATACCCACTATACTCAGGTGTGTAGCCAAATAAGGATATTATGCGGTACAATTTAACTGATATTCAAACTTTCATGTCTAAACTAAGCGCTTGTATTCTTCTTAGGCAATGCCAAAGGACCCATTACTTTAATACGAATATTTTTATGTCCAGTAAAATAATAATTTATAAAGTTTATGTATATGTAAATATGTGTGACAAAATATATAGTTCCTGATAAGATTTGTATATTTGCATGTTTGTGTGTGCGTGTGCTTGGCTACGTATGTAAGACTCCACATTTTTTCTGCTAAACAAGCAACCACCTTGTGGCGATTTTTCACTTTATCCGCTTTTGTCATCAACGCACTGCAACGGTATTTACTCATAAATGTGATGGTGTGTGTGTGTGTGTGTGTGTGCTTGTGCAAGCAAGAACAATGTGTGCAAAATTGTGTGAACATATAACGACATACTCGCCTATTTGCAACATTCATGCACACTCAAAGTGAAGCTAGGATAAGCTACCCTGCAGAAAAAAATTATCAATTGATAAAAAGTAATCAACTTGGAGTTAGCCTTTTTGCGGGATTTCTTTAAATATATAACTTGTAGTTAGCTACAAAAAGCTAACTTGAAACTAGTTGAAAAGTAGTGCAGACGTAATCCGGAGACTGTTTTCTTTAAACAACGAATTTTACTTTGAATACGCTTTCCTTCTGCACTTCACAAATTCTTTTTCGAATTGAGGACAAATAAAAGGAAGGTCGATATTTTATACTAGCATTGTGCAGTTACTATTTCTGACGCAATTCGAATATGGAAGCAAACATGAAATGTAATAAAATAAAGTAAATAAATAAAAAAGTAAAAACAAATATACATATACACATTTTATCTTTTTTATTGATCTTTTATGTCCAAAAGTAATTAGTTATAAGTTAGTTGACATCAAATGCGGAGTTAACAACCCCTGAACAATTTCCCGGCCATCGCCATAGAAATATATTTAGTTAGCTTTCCCCAAAGAAAATATACAGATAATATTGACCTTTAGTTCTCTCCTAATCAGCTTCAATTTAACTTATAGTTAGATACATTTCCCGCAGGGTAACGATCGCTATGTGCATATGTATGTACGTAAGTGGGTTTTTGTTTACATACGTACGTTTGTAGGTAAAAGCACACCGAAATTATATTTCCGTTTCTATTATTTTCACTTCCTGTCAATTATTTTTCTCGATAGTTGGACAAACATTTGGTTGGTTGGTGTAGCAAAAAGTGCTGGCATTGCTGCTCGTTACTAAGCTGCTGATTTTTATTGTTGTTCACATTCTAGTTTATGCCACTGTCATTACTTGGTTTTTTTGTTTTTGGTTTTGTGCTTTTTTCTTTTCGGTAACTAAATGCATAGTTGCTGTAAATAGCGATAGTGTTATTGTAGTTGTTATCCATATTTCCACGTTCATATTGTTATTATGGCATTTCCTTTTATGGCACTATCCGTTTTGTGATTATTCATTTTTTTCCCAGTGCGCACCATTTATTTTGTCTTTCTCCACTCTCTCGCTACTCTTCGACGCTCCATCATTAAGCTGGCGTTTACTTTACTAACGGTATTACTTTATGTGTTTGCATACTTTTTCAGTGTTTTGGTTCTATTATTTCTTGCATCTTTGGCGACTTTATGTAGTTTTCGAAACATTTATGTACTTAAGTGCATATGTTTGTACATACATACATACATGTATGAACACAATTAAATGCGTATGTATGTATATATATATGTATACTTTTTTGACTTACTTTGGTTTTTTTTGTGTGTGTGTGTGTGTGTGTGTGTGTGCGAGTTGCGCTGATTGCGGATGAAAACAAACAGACATGCACACGTGCATACTTACATATGTAAATACATATGTATTTATGCAAATACATTTTAAAGCTGGAAAATGGAAAAGATTCAATCAGGGCTTTCACAGAATCCATATCGTAGCTTCGATTTTCGTGAAATCGGCGAAAAGTGCTATCACAGAATCCGAATGGCTACGAAAGTAAATTCGAAATTCGTAGAGAGCCTTCACTGAATCTGTTCGTAATCTACGACGAGTTTATGCTGTCGGAACAAAAATTTAAATCACTGAATTTTAAAAATAATGGAAAAAAGCTGCATTATTTTTAATAATAATATGTTATTGTTTGATATAATTCCACACATTTGTACAAACGTAGGCGTGAAATACCATACATATGTAAAGATATATTATATCTATTACTAAAGCTATATTAGTATCTATAGGAACCGAATTACTTCATTATCATAAAAATTAATTTAAAAAAAAAAATGGTTTCTCTTTAAAAGTATAAAATCTTAACTAAAAACACATATTTAAAAAAAGAATAAAACAATTAAATAAAAAAAGAAAAAAAAGCTCCGCTGCCCGACGACTCGGACTCGAACTGGGATTTTCAACTGACAGTTTAGTGTTTTACTCACTCGACTATTGTTTCCTTTGCACTAGCTGATTTCGAATCAGCATTCGAAGCTGGCAACGATATTTTCGAGTTCACTCGGATTTTGTGATAGCAATTCTTTCGTATTCGTAGTAGGCATTCGAATTCGTCGATTTTCTACGCTGGATTCCGTGATAGACCTCACGGATAGGTCATGCAGTTCACA
>NW_016171792.1:12865-13923 GCF_001687245.7 Rhagoletis zephyria
TATATTTCCGTTTCTATTATTTTCACTTCCTGTCAATTATTTTTCTCGATAGTTGGACGAACATTTGGTTGGTTGGTGTAGCAAAAAGTGCTGGCATTGCTGCTCGTTACTAAGCTGCTGATTTTTATTGTTGTTCACATTCTAGTTTATGCCACTGTCATTACTTGGTTTTTTTGTTTTTGGTTTTGTGCTTTTTTCTTTTCGGTAACTAAATGCATAGTTGCTGTAAATAGCGATAGTGTTATTGTAGTTGTTATCCATATTTCCACGTTCATATTGTTATTATGGCATTTCCTTTTATGGCACTATCCGTTTTGTGATTATTCATTTTTTTCCCAGTGCGCACCATTTATTTTGTCTTTCTCCACTCTCTCGCTACTCTTCGACGCTCCATCATTAAGCTGGCGTTTACTTTACTAACGGTATTACTTTATGTGTTTGCATACTTTTTCAGTGTTTTGGTTCTATTATTTCTTGCATCTTTGGCGACTTTATGTAGTTTTCGAAACATTTATGTACTTAAGTGCATATGTTTGTACATACATACATACATGTATGAACACAATTACATGCGTATGTATGTATATATATATGTATACTTTTTTGACTTACTTTGGTTTTTTTTTGTGAACTGCATGACCTATCCGTGAGGTCTATCACGGAATCCAGCGTAGAAAATCGACGAATTCGAATGCCTACTACGAATACGAAAGAATTGCTATCACAAAATCCGAGTGAACTCGAAAATATCGTTGCCAGCTTCGAATGCTGATTCGAAATCAGCTAGTGCAAAGGAAACAATAGTCGAGTGAGTAAAACACTAAACTGTCAGTTGAAAATCCCAGTTCGAGTCCGAGTCGTCGGGCAGCGGAGCTTTTTTTTCTTTTTTTATTTAATTGTTTTATTCTTTTTTTAAATATGTGTTTTTAGTTAAGATTTTATACTTTTAAAGAGAAACCATTTTTTTTTTTAAATTAATTTTTATGATAATGAAGTAATTCGGTTCCTATAGATACTAATATAGCTTTAGTAATAGATATAATATATCTTTACATATG
>NW_016171793.1:0-13922 GCF_001687245.7 Rhagoletis zephyria
GGAGGGATCCGTTCTCAGACAGCCTCAGAACGCTTCGCTTCATTTTTTGTGGCAGGAAGTCGAAGCTTTTAAGAATTATTAAGTATCCGTACGTGAAAGACAACCCCGAACTTTTGAGGCTTTACTTTAATAAATCGTCACATCGTCGTGATCTGGAAATATTCCCAAACTGTTTAAACAAGTGTAGACCAGCAAAATATAAATTAGCATTCTTCTTCCTTCTTAAATTTGTCTTAACTTGAAAAAATAATTTACGACCTTGTGAAGAATTTAAATTTTCGCCAGCAACATCAGAAGAAAAATTTCTTTAACCTTTTATAAGCACACAACTCATTTAGCAACCGGTAGAGTGGCTTTTTTCCTTATGTGAGACTAGAAAATTTATGTGCCAACAAAAATCGTTCGTGAAATCTGCGAGCGAACTTATGTACGTATGTATGTAGGTATGTAAGCGCATAGAGATGGACATTCTTATAAATAAAGTCACGCGGGAAAGATAGCTGTTTATACATATTTACGGACATATGTTTTCAATCCAAAACCCTCGTCGTTCTTGAATGCATTTGAGTATATATCAACATATTTACTTACTTGCATTCCCAGATCAGAATGCGAGGTTAACCTGTGGCAAACCGCCGTGAAATGTGCCACCAACAACTTGTCTAAAGCTGTCGGAAAAACTTCACATTAAGATAGAAACGCCTTCAACACCCACAACAGCAAATATATTACCTAAACTAACTTAACACGTATGTATGTATGTATAAGCAACTCAAACAAGATTAAGTACAATTTTTCACACACTTGCTTAACGGCAGTTTATCAAAATAAATGGCATGCAAATGGTTGTGTGTGTGTAGATACTACGAGTGCCATATTTGGTTAGCTTAAAAAATACTCCATTTTCATACCTGGGCGTGCTTGAGACATGACTCGTTGTACTCGTTTTGGGATGCGGTCGCAATGTTGTCGCCGTGGTAGACATTTTAGCATAAACAGCAAATTCTTGGTGATAATTTAGTGCGACGTTTATGAAATAAAGACATGTACACGAATGCAAGAAAGCTGGCGAACACCCACACATAAACTTACAAAGTGCTGAAAAGAAGAATAAACACCGCGGCGGTACCTGCCGGAACATAGTAGTAGAATATGAATGGCGGTATGGGAGTAACAAATCCATGCGAATGTACATACAAAGTACAATGGAGTTGGAGTCTTGTAAAATGGCATGCAAGTTAGACAAGTCCAAACACATATGTAAGTATGTCCAATTGCAATATATGGCCAAACTTTCACAAAGTAAGTCTTTTTTATATGTGCATCAGGGTGGTACAAAACTGCACATAAAAAAGTAAAGTCGGAATTTGAATGCTCTCACCCGCAAGGATTGTTCTATACCGAAAAAAATTATACCTCTGTTTTTTTTTTTTAATAAAAAAATATTTGGAGGTCGCCAAAGCGCTCGAAGTTTTCCATGTATTTTATATGGAAAAAAACAAGTTATTTTTCGATCGGAAAAGTTTACATCTCTTCAGGAGACTATGTATAATAATAATACCCAATTTTTTTATTTTAATACTTTTTAAAACTAGCAATTTTTTATTAGTCTCTCCATTGCATTTTTTTGGGTTTTAAGGAGTCCTATAAAAAATAGTCAGTAATAGAAAATGGCCAAATAAAAAATTGGGTATTATTATTGGCAGTCTGCTGAAGAGAAACAATTGAAAAATATTGATTTCCAAGAATTCTATACCAATTCTACGAAAACCTGTTTTTCCCCATATAAAATTCATGGAAAAAAATCATTAAAAGTTTAACGCTTTGAGCGAGCACTAGATATTTTTTTATTAAAAAAAACACGGGTATATTTTTTTCCGCATAGAAGAATCCTAGAATTGTCAGGGCGAGAGTATTAAAATTTCATATTTACTTTTTTTTTACCACCCTACTGTACATACATACATACTACATGCATACGCAAACCTTAACCCATTCACTACTGACCAATAAGCACCGTCCTATTAGGCAAAAAAAAAATTAATTAAAATTTAGGGGGAATTGCATTTTTGTCGATTTTTTAAATTTCCCCTGGGATGCATGATCCCAACGGTAGTGAAAGGGTTAAAGAGTCCCTGCACTGAAAAGCCACACCAGTCAGCAAAAACTGAACTGAAGCGATTCAGCGACATCTGCCATTGAATTGCCAAAGCCAAAAATAAAAGGCAATTAGTTGCCTCGCGTGAAGACTACCGTTTCTGGGTCTGAGTTCGCAGGTTCGAGTCCGCTTGGAGGTGTTTAAAAATTTTCAAATTAAATTAATGTAAGTTAATGTAATTATTTTAATTTAAATATAAATTACAAATTGGCAAAATCGAATTTCATTGCGGACACAACATACATGAGGAAAGAAATACATACTTTTGCCATAAAAAAAAGTCAGTAAATAGTGTAATACGCATCTCTAACCACTCAAGCACAGCGGCCACCAATTCATAATAACTTTAACTTATCAATGCTATTTTGCTCAAATTTGGCGAAATGCATACAATTGGAAACCCTGCTCATAGGCTAACTCTGTACTGATATAAGCTAATTAAACCCACAATTTGTGAGTCAAATTGACTATTAATCAAATTCAACTGTGGACTCTTTAAATGCCTATTTGTGACTATTTTAAGCCTGTTGAACTTTTTAAATGCCGGACATAAAAGTAATTTTTTATAATCCGCCCCCACGAAATTTAAATGTACTCATATCTCCATCTGACGAGACAAAGGACACCCACAGAATGTTTATACCCGCACGAAAACACGCACACATACATGTATGTGAGTTCACATTTCCATTATGTATATATGTATGTACCTGCATACATACATATATTTGTTTGATTGCACAAAAACCCCACTAGCGACAGGTGAATTGGCTGCTTTAGCAACTCCTCTCGGCAATATCTTCAAGGGATAGATTTGTATTCGAGCTACACAGAAGGGTCATAGGTGATGTGGTGTGTTGTTGTTGTGGGCGCCTGGATGCAGGTTGGCTTAATCGGCACTGTGACCGCTTAATAAAGTCACTTAAAGTTGACATGCGGCTGCAGCTTCACAACATACAATTGACACCAATGTTGACACAGTAAATAGACAAACAGAAGTGGGCATACCAAACATTCATAAACATGTTGCGTATACATACATACATATAAAATTTACTTAGCTCCACGCCTGGATGTACATACATACATACATACGTACCTACTCGATCATCCGTCATTGCCGCCTGCTCGCCGGTGTGGCAACATCAAGCTTTTGCAACGCTTAGCCACCGACATCGCCAGCGGCGACACATCGTTCAACATTGCTGTCATTGCTGCCACTTGAGTCTACATTTGATTGTTCTTGTACTTGTACTAGTATTTAGTGTTTATTGTTATTGTGCCTTTTATTGTAACTTAGCCGGTGTGACATGTCTTTTGTTGCGGTCAACCGGAAAACGGTAAAACATGTCGACAACCGCGACGCAAAACGACCAGTTGTTGGACCTTTTTTCAACAAATGAAAATGAAATCAACCACAACAATAACAAGCAAATGGTGGCAAGCGAACCAAGGAAAAAGGGGGAGTGAAAAGCATAAAACATAAATGCATTAAAACATATGAACTGTATGTACATATGTACATATGTACATATGTATGTCTGTATAAACAATGAAACATGTCTGTCAAGTTTAAGCAACCTGAAGGACTTACAAGCCGCACATACGAAATGGGATCACCGGCTTACATGTGAACTCACTAATTCTTCTTTTTCATGCAGGCGTGCATTTAACGATATGTACAACCAAATTTGCATTCCCGCCCATTTCACACTTACATATATATATATATATGTATATATATATGTACACACATGCATATACGATATTAAAATGCTTGGCCATTAATAAGCAACCACGACCAAGGATACCTGCCTGCGTTATGCTAAACTTCCTTCTCGATGGAATATACGAACGGAATTTAAAAATAGTTAAAATGTCTTAGTTACCTTTCCACAGGAGGGAGGATGAAAGGGTCAATGTTACCGCTCGTAATTTTTTTTTGCGGGAGAGGTGGGCGAAATTCTTGGCTCTCAGGATGCCTTCGGCGAATTATGCGATATGACTCCACATATCTTCGCAGCTTGTCATTTTCCTTATTATGTTCTCTGCAGTGATCCTTCCTAGTCGTCGCTCCAGAGCATTGCGTTCTCTTTGCCACCTATGGCAGTTGAAGAACGTGTGTTCTTCGTCGTCTGGTTTGACATCATACATATATGTAGGTTGGATCCTCTGCCTTTTCCTTTTGATGGAGGTATTTTCGGATTGAAAACGTGGCCGGATAGATGTTTGGTAATATCCACCTTCCTCGTTTTTCTGCTTGCCATCGTTCATTGTTCTTGCCCTGAGGCCACCCACTACTTGTTCTTCTATTTCTTCCACAGTTGTCAGCGGGGTCTTGGCTTGTTTTAGTCTCCACTTCATGCTTAGTTTCTTCGCTGTTAAATCTATAGATAATCTACTACTTATCAACAGAATGGTTGCTTCTGAGACCATTCGGTATGCTGAAGGAGCGGCTGTTCTTCTATTATGCGCTCTTAATACATCTGCCCAAATTTCATTGCCGTATAGAAGAATAGACGTCGTCGTACAAGAATGATAGAATACAAGATTGCGCCAATCGAGCTGAGAGCATCTGGGTGTGACGTCACATTATTTTAAGAATGAGAGTGCAAAGAATAATTTTTAAGAAGAAGAAAGCGAACAAGTGGTGCGAAATAGTGATGTAAAACTAGGTTGAATTGTACATACCCTTCAGCTTCTTAAATTTGAACGTCTATTCGGTACAATCACATTATTTTAGGTACATTTGGAACGTAGTAAAATATTGTTTGATGTAAGTCCAGAAGTTGTTATGCTACTGATGGAAGATGTAGTCCACCAAGTGACAAAAATATATGTATGCACATAAAAATACATGTTTACTGTTTAGGTACGTGTATCTACTTTTAGGTACAACTTTTTGGCAAATAGGTACAATATGAATATTTAGTATTCATCGCCAGTTCTCAAATAATGTGATGTCAGCGAAAAGGTGGATGCTGTCAAATCGAGAAAGAGAGGATTAACGGTCCGCGGAAGGCGCCATCTTTCTTTCGCTGCATCGTGGTCGTCGTATCCATCAGAAGCTTTGTCTTGCTTTGCTTAAGTCCGTCTATGTAAGCCATAAGTTCGCTTAAAAGATTTATGACCTTCCAGATGTGAGTGGTATCGATGGTGGTATGAAGTACACGAGGTGGCCTAAAGCGGTAGCGATAAAAAACCCGACAGGTTCTGTCTCAAATTTAGCAGTTCATTGGGCAGGCTCGGTTTTTCATAAGCGGCTATTCACGGCTTCGGAACAATTTCGTTGATAATCTTCGGTAAGCCTGCGACTACAATATTATTTAGAGAGGTGTAAGCTCTGGACAATATAACAGATAGAGTGATAATTCAAGGACACCTATCACTTTTATGAAAAATCCTTATAATAGGACTAAATATCGATGTCTATGCTTGCGCTTTTTCTCCGCTCTTCGGTGTTCCTTTTCAAGAAATTTTCAAAAAGTCGGCTATTTTGTGATATAAGTTGCTGCCACGAGATTAGTTATATCCTCTATATTGTTACTGCCGGGAAAGTGTTCATCAATTCGATGTTCTATCGTCCTTCTAGGTTTTCCAACAAACTGAAATTAGGAGGACTCCGATGGCTGGTCATGGCTTAGCATTTCTTATCTCCTTCTGGAAGGCGTTGAAACTGAGAGGGTATGCCTCCCAGTCTGACACATTCTTGGTAGACTTTTCTCCATTAAAAGCTTCCACAATTGTTGTTCTGAGTCTGGGGAGCCGATGCGCCATACACAAACAGGTTTAAGCTGTTTCAGTCCGCCTTGCGAGGGTTACGAAAAGTTTTGTGTATCCCTTTGTCTACGTTTATGGTAATTATGGTGCGACAATAATCAGAGCACTTGCCTAAACGTGCCAGCTTAGATGGAATAAGTACTGCACTTAATTTTGAAGTTACTTAAAAAGAATTTTAAATTTGAAAAGTTCCAGTTCTCAAACATTTTTCTAGTAAAATCAAAACTACTACATCCTGCAGCTGAAAGAATTAATGAATCTGCCAGCTTAAAGTAATTTGTAAAATTCAACTGTTAATCATAAACGGAAACAGAGCATCCGGACCGTCTAATTTACCTCTAGCAACAACAGCAACTACAAGTATTGCATTGCAGCTTTGTACATCACAAATATGCTCCATCATCATTACAAGCCGTTAAACTTTCACTACAACAACAACAACAACAAATAAGCAAACATTAGCAGCGTTCTCACAACCAAAACATACTCGTATCTACAAGCATACATTCCATCATTCGTACAAATAAACAGGCGTACACATACCCATTCGCTTCCTTGATAAGCAAACGAACAAACAAACAAATCATTCCTTACAAAAATATTCACACAGTAAACATCCTTTTCCATGCTCACCCCTTGTAAATTTCCCACAAAAATGACCAGCCACTTTCTGCGTCACTCCATCATCACTCCCCTTTCCGAACATCGCCCTCTTCTTCTTCACTCCACAGTAATGGCATTCATTACCTGTCTTTACCTTCGGCGCACAATTTTCTTGCCACAATTTTTGGGTTTTTATTTGTTTTTCAGTCCTTTTTTCTGCGTGAACGAACGCAATGGCAGCTGAGTCTCAAAAAAAAAAAAAAACAAAGTGGGGGAACTCTATGATTTTGGATGTAGCAATGTGTGTTCGCAAGACAAAGTGCCGCGACTGTTTATGCGGCAATCTGCGAACTGTTAATTCCGACCACATGTGGGTCAACTTTGGGTTAAATTTAACAACTGCTTAGGTCAGGTCAACGTCGGCGGGTGGGAAGGCGGGGGTAGAGGTTAGAGAAAATGCCCAAAAAAATTAGATGGGATTGTTATTTTTCTAGATATGCACAGACATGTGTATTAAATATTGAATAATCTAGCATACATACTTACGTACGTACATATGTATGTATCTGTTAAAATGGTCACTTCCTGGTTTAATATTAAATAGCAAGTGAATACGGGATAAACTTTAACCTTTTCATTTTAAGGCAGTTATGTAAGAGGAAAGACTGCTTTAATGCGACGGGAACTTCATACGGATTATGTGACCTGAAATAGCCGCTATAAGGGGTCTCAGTAGTTGAATGGGTTAACTCAGCGTAGTCAGTCGCTAAAGTGAAATACATACATATGTGGCCGCAGACGAGCGAATCGTTTTCGTTTCCGCTTTGACAAAAAGGACATCAAGCTGTTTTATTGGGCTAACATCAGGTTTTCTAATCGTTTGTCCTACCAATATTATAAATATTTAGTCCAACTTATGGGTTAAGTTTTATGTCGATTAGATAAGGGAGCGCGGCACCTCCCATACAAACGGATTTTTTCATACTGCATATCTCAGGTAGTATTTGTGGTAGAGCACTGGAACTTTGTATAGAATTATATGAAATCAATTTCATACTCAAGGAGGTGGGCTGCCACCTGTTTAAAAAATCAAATTCAACCTTTATTAAGGTAATTATTTGTTTGATATTTGTATAAAAAACGAAAGGGGCTCAAAAAGGTTGAAGTTTGAAAATATTTTGAAACAGGTTGCCATCTGATTGAAACGTCAAATTTAAATTAATTATTCGCAAGCTATATGAAAAATTAAAATATGTGTTCTAATTGAAATGCCTTACTGCAATATGGGTATCAATCAAAATGGTTTTGAAAAGGCTTTATTTCTAAAGGTAGGATTGCAATCTGTTTAAAAACTCAAATTCTACTTGAATTAATGGAATGAAGTCATTGGAATATATACCGCAATATGTGTGTCAGACGAAAGTGGTCTGATATGGTTGTAGTTTGAAAATATTGTTTAACAGGGTTGCCACCTGTTTGAAAAATCAATTTGAATTAAATTATGCACAAGTTAAAGTGTCAAACGCACGAGTGTTTAGATATCTTTAGTTTGAATATGTAACATTTTCTTAGGTGTTTAAAAGGGGTTGCCACCTGTTTTGAAATGAAATTCAACTACAACTACTTATTGTTACAATTGAAATTATTTTTTACAACAAGAGTATCAATCAAAATGGTCTTTCAAATTCTTTGTTTCTAAGCTACATCTAGTAGGGTTGCCACCTGTTTGATAAATCAAATTCAACATGAATTAAGGGAATAAGGTATTTGAAATGTATCATATCAGAAAGAGGTTTAAGAAAGTTTTTGTTTGAAAATATTTTGAAGAGTGTTGAAAAATTTTTTAATTTCCTATGTTCTTGGCTAAGTTTTGTACAAGGTGGGCCAAAATTAATCACCCCTCTAATTAATCACTTCTTTCTTTGGGGTTACTTGAAGTCATGGGTTTATGCCAACAAGCCTCAGGCAATCAGGGCCCTTGGCGAGAATAAATATTCGACAGGAAAGCAAACATTTATCACCGGAACGTCAGAACTTTTCTCCCTAGACACCTTTACATTTAAGACCTTTATATTTGATGTTCAAACTGAACTCGATGAAGCGAAACAAACCACGTCTCCGAAGCAGACTCGAGCGTGCATGCACCCGTGAGAACACTTCGTGGGAACAAGAAAGAGAAACATATTAAAGGTTGAATGCCAATGAAGAATATATGCCATGCTTAAAGAAATCTATTTTCAAAAGTTATTTTGATCCTCGGAAGCGAAGTCTGATCCTGGTGAGAGCTGACACATAAGGTGCCCGCTGTTTCCTGTTCTTCGTTGCACAACCTACACTGGTCAGAGTTAACAACTCCTATGTTTGACAAGTGTTTCATTACCCTACAGTGGCCAGTAAAAAAAAATGTAACAATTCTTACGTCATGCCTATTGAGGTGAAGAAGCTATTCTTCTCCTTGTTGATATATCCGGAATGAAGGACTTGGCCTGTTCGTTACCATTCGCATTTGTCGGGTAATTTTGCGCTTCGTTCTTCATCCAGATATAGTAGTTTCGCCTAACGGAACTCCATGGCAGACCAACAAAGGGTTCTGGGTCTATGAACCCCATTGAGGATTAGTCTTTGACAGGATCGGAGGCAGATCAGCCCATATTATTCTAGGATCGGTTTAAAGTAAATGCCCCTGCGCAGAAGTATGTCCGTGCGTTTCTTCTAGTACTTTTAATCTCATAGTTTCATTCAGTAAGAGGACTAATATAGGCTTCTCATTTATCGGTTCTTCATAGGGATAAAAAAAGATCTTCTAGGTCGCAGTGTTCAAAATACTTTTAAAACCAATAGATACGACACTCTCTCTTAAAGTTGTTCTGCCCGACTTATTGTTCCTTTCTTGAGCTCCTCCCTGATCGAGTATGGGCCTATGGCAAGCAATGGTTAAAGTCCTGGTGGAAGGTTAGGCTACCGCTTTTCTAGCTAGGTCTTCAGCTACCTTCCTCAGAGGATCATTGGAAGCACGTACTTACTTAGCAGAAACTCATAAGCAAATTGCTGTGAAAATAATTAATAATTAAGCGAATGGCCAGAAATAAAAATTATGAAAAGATACGAATACATACATAATTTAAAGCTTACGAGGGTAGACCAGAATAAAAAATATCCGTGGCTAATGACACCTAATTTCAAGCCCTAAATAAGCTAGCATTCTTTGTTTTTTTTTTTTGCTACTTCAGAACTTATTGCCCAAATTTGTTAGCCGCTTTGTCACTTTGCATATCGGTAACAAGTTCTTAAAAATAAAGCAGGAGGCGCGCACGGCCAGGAATGAGACAACGCAAGGGATGTTGTCGCCACGTATGAAGATGACACGCTTGATGCTGTGGCATGGTGCTTCACTACGTTGCTGCCGGTAGCTGACTACTTATTTAGCATAATCTGTACAAATTCGACAAACAACAACAAAAGCAACAAAGTCAACAAACCAACCAAAGCCAAGTCAGGGGACAAGGATATAACAAAAATGCGCCGGCAATTTGTTTATTGACAGCAGTTAAAGCAACAGAGGGACCAACAACAGCGGTAGCAGTTAGTTAGCAAACAAATGCAAGCCTGCAACAATAAAAACAACAGAAAACTCGCTTTTGGTTGTCGTTGCTGTTTCTCGCACATTTTCAGCAAATAAATCACCCGCCAGGCAGCAGCAACAGAAAAGTAGCGCCAACGGTAGCGCCAAGGAAGTGAACTCACTTAGTGACGGCAGTGCGTTCGTTTGCAAATTTATGTTGGGGGGGCCGGCCAGCAAGAAAGAACTGTGCGCTTGAGAAGAGAGAGAGAGAGCCAGTGCGGTAAGCTGCAAAGGCAAAGGCGAAAGGCGAAAGGCCAACGCCGCCGCGTAGTCATTGAGTCGGGTGAATGTCACAACTTTTGTGACGCGTACACATGTTACGTGCGTCTGTCCGCAAGCGCCCGCCTGCTTACACAAATTGGTCTCTACGCTCTTGTGTGGAGTTCGGATGCATTGCTACACTGTTTTGAATTTCGACAGGAAATAAAAATTGTTCACTTGACATTTGCGTCGACATTTCAATAAAGTGTTGTTGTGTTTGCGTATTTAATTTTGGATTTTGCTCGCACTATTGTACTTTTTGTTGCCTCCGTCATTCGTTTTGTATTGAATTGATTTTGGTTGTTGTTATTGCAGTCTCGCTTTTGACTTACGCGCTGTTTGTCGTCTTGCTTGAAAATGTTTCTATTGACATTGCGTGTCTTCCGGTTTTCTGCTTGGTCAGAGATGTCAAAGTTTTCCTTCCAGTGCTGAAGCAGTCAACTACGATTAATATGTTCATTATTGTGAATTTATTTATTTTTATTAAATACGGCAGAGGGCCATCGTGGGTGGAGGTTATATTTTCAATATTTTTAATACTTTAAAATACTTGCACCGGGTTTTGAAGTGTTCGAAAGAAGCTTTATGAACTACTACTTTGAGCGTGCCGACCTTCCGAAAATATTTTCAGTTGTAAGCCTTCTTAGGGCCGGTTACTCAATGTCTGGTTAACACTAATCTCCGTTTAAACATCATTATCGACGTGTTCGGCTCCATTCATATAACATGGAGTGGGTAACGTCGACAACGATGTTTTACCGGAGATTAGTGTTAACCAGACATTGAGTAACCGGCCCTAAGAAGGCTTACAACTGAAAATATTTTCGGAAGGTCGGCACGCTCAAAGTAGTAGTTCATAAAGCTTCTTTCGAACACTTCAAAACCCGGTGCAAGTATTTTAAATTTTCAAAGAGGTGAAACCCCTGCTTAAACATATTTTCAGGTGAGAGTTGTGTTTTTCAAATCGGACGAAATTGTAGATCATGTAGTTTTAAACATGAGGAAAGATAGTCACAGCTAAGTGGTACTTAAAAGTGCCTGTCTAAGGTCATATAATATATGAAGAACCTGTGGGCATTATCACGAATAGACCTCTACCATAACAACGATCCAGCTTGTCGCTGCTTCAAAGCCCACACTAACGAACTGAAACTTCTGGAGCTCCCTCCTTTCAGTTCAGACATTGCTCTCTGCGACTTTTCACTTTTTCACACATGTGAAAATGAAGCTGGAAGGAAAACGATTTTAAAATGACGAGGGCTTTCTGATGGCTTGGGACTACGAAGGTGTCTCACTCCCGGATGAAAGTTAGCAGAGCTGGTTTAAGGACTGGTTTCGGCGGATGGAGAAGTGCATTGATAATACACAAAGCTGTGGCAAACGATGCTGATTTTGTGACTTTAAGCCTGCTCACATTAAAAACGGGAACACTTTTTGGTGGAACATTGTGGCTGAACTCAAAATTAATAGAGTGGCTGACGCCTCAGTAGTTGAGTGGTCACAAACTTTACCAAACAAAGCCATTCAACATTTAAATAAACTACAAAGGTTGGCTTTACTTTCAGTCACAGAATCAATGATAACTTACTCCAATGGTTGTTCAGGAGTTACTCCGCTACGCAACCAGGATCAGGCCACTGCGATCCCTGAGGTAATTCGCATGCTGATGAATTGGCGAGAGTAGGTTGTTCTTGTGGAACTGATTTCGAGATTTACTTATTGGTAAACTCAGGTCTTAGTAAGTACTGAGAGAGGCAAAGAAATTTTAGACATATCAGGCTCTTTGTATGTATTTTCGCTGGAATCACCTTCATCTCCAATCAGAGCTGGCATCGGGTTACAGTCGATCGCTTAAATACTATAATAAAATCTTATACTAGGTCACTTTTAGATTTCTTTAGAAAAGCTGAAGGTTTGTTAGCCTCTCAGAGTTAGATAACTCACCATTGGGATATAACAGATGTTTAAGGGTTCAGTGTCCGTTGTTCTGCTAAACCTAAAGTTTTAACCGATTAACTAGATAGGTCACTAAATAAACTGTCGAGCGGCTTCTGTAAAGGTAGATTCTATACTTATTAAGTTCCGAACCAGTAAATTTTAAATCTCATATTCCTATTCAAATTCAAAGTAACTACATCGCAGTTGAAGAAGACTCTACAACGTAAAGACATGAAGATCACAAAAACAAAAAAATTCAAATTAAGTCAGTCGATCATGGAACACAACTTCCGACGTTGCAAGACCAGCACTCCAAAAGAAGTAAAGTGACTGCCACAAAGCGCCAAGCTGCTAGTGGTATGCAACAGTTTGTTGTTGTTGTTGTTGTTGTACGCACTAATGTGGCATTTTACATTTATCATCAACAGCTACACGTACCAAAGAAGATCGCTGGGATTAGCCAAAATGGGACAGTAGTAAAATGAGGCTAGCTAGCTAATGGACGTAGCGATCATGCCGACTAGCTGCCACCGTATCTAGGCTTGCTGTAATTTGTTGTTGAAAGACACCTTTTTACGTATAATTGTTGCGCTTTTATTACTATTTCAGTGTTGGTGTTTTGTTGTTTTTAAGTGACTTTAATTCGCATTATGCTTAAGTTGCTGGTAATTAAGGCGACAAAACATCAAAAACTGGGCGTGTAAGTTGCATGTTGCAAGTAGTAGCCAACAGGGGTCAATTCTATGCTACACCGCACGCCGATGATGATGATGATGATGATGAATTGTCATTTCGTTTTACAGGCGCACCCTATTCTGCTGTAGTAGTAGTTTTCGCCGCTGCCGTGGTTGTGGCTGTGGCTGTGGCTGGATCTGTGATTTATCTGCCACAAAGCTAGCCGCGCCAAAGAAGATGACCACGGCTTCGTTATGTACCTGCAGCGCTGTGTCGTTGGTGTCGTTGTTCTTTGCCTACTACTGTACATTGCTACTTGGTCTGCTACTGCCAACCGGCAACTACCAATCGCCATTAGCCCAGTGAGTATAGATTGTTGCCGTCATTTACTAGCTGCGAGCCGCAGGGCACCACCGTTAATGCCACTACTGTGTGAGACCAGACACTGCAGCGACCGCCGTGTCTTGAGCAAAAAATCTTTCACAATTTTCAAACTAAATTTTCTTTGTCGCTATTTTAAACAAAATTTCAAGCGGAAAACGGAGCAGCCATAAGCCACTATTTGCGATTTCTAATGTTGCGGCCACACTTTGTGTTGGCACATGTTTTTGTTGTTACTCTCAAATGTTTGTCATAACAGTTATGTTTGCAGTAGCGATGAAACGCCAAGTTGATTAATCGTTGTTAGTTGCTGATTGCTGCTGCTGTTGTTGTTGCCACTTTTGCTATAGTCATTGCTGATACTTCTTGGACAGCTGTACAAATTGGCGATACCTTAATGAAAATGCACCTTAATATTTATTAATTAGCAATGTAATGGTAAATATTTGTTTAGGGAAAGTGCTGTAATACCTGGCTGCCATGAAAGCTATTCATTATTGATGG
>NW_016171795.1:0-13919 GCF_001687245.7 Rhagoletis zephyria
ATTAACGTCAGTTACATACATATTTATGTACTATCCTTATTATAAAAAAAAAACAGAGAATTTCTAGTTTGAAATAACACTAACAAAACAAGTTCCACGGGCCAACAAGATAATCGGCTTAAATTTATGTACATACGTAACTCCCGCAATTTCTTTCTCACTCGATGTAATATAAAAAATAAAATTACTTTACAACGCATTTATTGAGACTCACCTACGTCAATTTCCGATTCAATTATATATGTATGTATGTATGTAAACATGCGCATATGTATATTTGTACTCACCATCAAAAGCACTAAAATAGGTTATGTTGAAACCAGAAAAAAAAATTGGCGAGAATCCAAACAGTTCCAACGTCCATATTGGCCATTGTTTGCAGCACTCAGGACATTGTTTAACAATTTACGCATTGCAAAATGGCGTATATATATGTATGTATGTGTGTATACTAGGGTGGTCCAAAAATGCATGAACTGAAAAAACTAAAGTCGGAATTTGTATGCTGTCACCCCCTACGATTGTTCTATAGCGACCAAAATAAACCCCTATTTTTTATTTTGAAATCCAAAAATATTTAGAGGTCACTCAAAGCGGGTGAAAAACAACTTTTCGTAGAAATGGTACAGAATTTTTGAAAACTAATGTTTTTCGGCCGGAAAACTCTTTTTCTCTTCAAGAGATTCCGAATAATAATAACAAATGAACCACTTTTTCTTAGCAACTTTATTTTGTAGGTCCGTCAAAACCCCTAGACAATGCCAGAAAATGCAACAGGGCGATAAATAAAAAATCTTTAGTATTAACAAACGGTTAAATATACAATTGGGAATTGTTATTAGAAGTATCCTGAAGAGACCCAGAGTTTCCCAATCGAAAAATATAGATTTTCAAGAATTCCATACCATTTCCACGAAAAGTTGGCCCATATAAAATACAAGGAAAACTTTGAGCGCTTTGAGCGGCCTCTAGTTAATTTTTTATTTCAAAATAAAAAAATTTGCGCATTTTTTTTCGATAGAGAATAATCAATCCTAGGGGTGAGAGCATTAAAATTTCGGCTGTACTTATTTTAGACCACCCTAGTGCATACATTTGTGAGTATTCATGCTTGGTATGTACATACATATGTACTTTTGGTTGCGGTTGCAAACTGTATACATTTTTTGTATTGCCTGCATAAAAATTATATGCCAACATGTGGGGCGAATTGTTTGTATTTCCATTTTGGTACCCCACGGCACAAGCCACTATCCCGCGAATTTTGCTATGCCAGGCTGACCCGCCCATGCATTGTGATATTGAAGAAATAAAATTTTTATAACAATGCTGTGAACCGTAGGTGAAACAGTGAGCTTTTAGTTAACTTTTTTGAGATTTTTACGCAACGTAGCACAACAGTAGAGGTCTATGATGAGACTGTAGTTAGCAGGAATTGTTCAAGGATAATTAAAAAAAAATCAACTAAAAAATTTCCAGCATATCTTCATAAAAGTACCTTTGAATGATGTTTTTTAAGAAGGGAATTGGTTTTTATTGACTTGCTAGTTAGCTTACGCAGCGCCCTTCGCTACACTTAAACTAGTAATTTTTAGCAAAAAAAAAACCGACTTCAACTCCCATATAAAAAAAATAATATATATATATATATCTCATGATCCACTGATCGGATCTCAACCAGATTAGTATGGAACCACCTCTGAGACACTACCTTTCCGATGCAAAAAGAATTAAATCGAATCGAAATCGGTTGACGTGGTCCAAAGTTATGCGGTAACATACATAAAAAAAAAAAAAAAAAAAAAAACAAAAAAATATTCCGACGAACTGATAATCTCCTCCTTTTTTGGAAGTCGGTTAATAAAATATGGTGACATCCGAAACATGCATGTGGAAATGCTTGCCATATGGGTTTCAAACGAAAATATTTGAGTAAAATAAAATTGCAATAGGTCGATATCTGTACATAAGAGATATTAAAGAAAAATTAATAGGGGAATTATTAGATCAACAGAAGTCAAATCGACAATTTATAGAATTTTGATCTGTCTGTATGTTTGCAAGCGAATCACGCAAATGCAGTTTTCACCGATGTACATGCCCAGCTAGCAAAGAATCCGAAACCCGTTTCGAAAGAGTACAAAAAAGTGGATGAAGTGATTCCATTTCCGGATACTTTGACGATCCGTTTTCCCACTAAAGTGTGCGGCGGAAACATATGTACAGACAACAGTATGTGAAACGGATACGTTTTCGGCTGTTTTCTCTGAAATTTGTCTGATAGAATTTTTCGCTCAATACGCTTTCCTTCTGCACTTCGCGATTACTTTTTTATGGTTTAAAAGAAATAAAATAAAATTAGGAAGCGCCTCACGGAATTCGAGCCCGGCACCTTCCGGAAGCTAACAAATAGCGGCACACTCCTCTGTATGCTCAGCCATTGCCGACTACGCATGCATGCTTTCAAATGTTTAGCTTGAGAAAATAAAATACAATTATTGCTTTGAAAGGATATGAAAATTAATGATAACTGTGGGAGTTTTTTGTATGCGTTTTCGGATACGGGAAATTGAACTAAACTGCACTGTCGGCAAACTTTACGTTTCTTTGCAGGCTCTCTGCTGGCTAAAACTCTTATACAGACTATCTCTAAAACCAATTACGCTGAGGAAAGTTACGAAATTTACGTGCAACTTTCCTCACTTGCGAGAACTTCTTGACTTCGCGCAGAATGTTGGCAGAAAGATACGGAGACATGATTCCGCTTAACATAATTGGGGTACTGATCTCCGGTGTAGAAAAGTGGGAAACAGTCGCGAGATACGTGAAATTCGTACTCTGACGTAAACAAGAAGACAGATGTCTTCCGAGGACATCCGAACGAAATGCCCATATAAAAAAGCAGCCCTAAGGCTCTCGCAGCGCGCTTCTGCATCTGAAGATATGCAGAATTGCAGTACCAGTGGCGGGACTCTTTCGCGGCCAGTGCGAGTTTGAGTTTTAGTGGGTAGCTCAATGCGCTTCGCTCAGTACGCTCGGAGAAGGTAGTGTAGACTAGCGCCCCGGCCAGTATTATATTAAAGTCTATAAATGAGCGTAAATCTTTCAAAGTATGTGCAGTTACATTGCTTGATAAATCGTACAAATTCCAAAAATTACACGTAAAGGTATAAAAAGCTCCAAAAGTCTCCAGTCATCATAATTACAGGCTAACTTGCTTTATGCGTCTATAAAGACAGAATTATTTGAGAAGTTTTATCAGTGACCAAAAATTGCAAGTCTACTAAATATTTAGTGCAGATAACTGTGCGTATTCAGAGCACGCAACGAATGTATGTACGTACGTGCATGTGTCTCAAAATCTCAAATTGACAGGAAAATTTGGCAGATAGACGGATTATGATAGATTTATACGATGGCACGTTTTGCGCAAGCTAATGATGTACGTATATAAGGGTGGTCCAAAATAAGCAAAGCCGGAATTTTAATGCTCTCCTGTTCTATATCGAAAATATATATCCCTATTTTTTATTTTGAAATCAAAAAGTATTTAGAGGGCGTTCAAAGCGGTCCAGGGTTTTCATGTATTTTATATCGGATAAAACCTAGTTTCCTGGAAATGGTATGGAAAATGGAAAATCAATATTTTTCGACTGGAAAACTCTGATTCCATTCAAGAGACTTCCAATAACAACACCCAATTGTTTATTTAACCATTTTTTAATACTACAGATTGCATTTTCTAGGGGTTCTGGCGGACTTATTAAATATAGTTAATATGAAAAAATAGTTAAAAAAATAATTGCGTATTATTGTTCGGAATCGCCTGAAGATGAGCAGATTTTCCAAAATTCTATATCATTTCCACGAAAAGTTGTTTTTTCCCCATTAAAAATACATGGAAAACTTTGAGCGACCTCTTAATATTTTTTGATTTCAGAATAAAAAATAAAGGTCTATTTTTCGGTATAGAAAAGTCCAAGGGGGTAAGTGCTTAAAAATGCCGACTTTACTTTTTCACATGCATTTTTGGACCACCCTAATGCATATGCATGCATTTTCCAGATCAATATATTTTTTCTATTTAAACTGGAAATTCTATAAAATTTTAAATACTAATTAATGAANTATTGAAACTCAGGAAGAATGTCGAACCTTCGGTGTCTGTCAGAGTAACACATCAGTCGCAGAGGGTTAGTCATCCGTTCAACGTGTTTCTTCATACGTCGGGTAGCCATTGCGTATACGTAATCTAGGTAATAGTTTAGGGGCTTTACAATTGAATATGCACGTATTTGCATTATCTTTAGTTTAACGAAAACAAAAAAACCAAATACCGTGGACACTAGGGGCTTTCGGAAAGTATTCAACTCGAAACCTTCTGATGGTAGTTGAAGAAGAGCAAAGTCCATGTGTAGAAGGCCTTGGATTCACTTGGAATCGTCAATTGGCTTCAGTTGTGCTATGTTGGCCTCCGTCAAAACCGCTTAGCCGCCAAACAAATAATCACAAATTTTGTTGCCTTATTTACAATTATTTACGTTAATGAATAAGCTAATTTGCTTAGCTTAATTGCACAGATACAGCAATTTGTTGCAAAGCAATTTCAGCTCTCTGGCCACAATTTTCGATTACATGCGATTTTATAATTGGTTATTGTATGTATGTTTTTACACATTAGGAAAAAAAAACATACAAATATGCAGCCAATTTAAATGCATTAAAATTTTAATTGTGGATTACGCGGTGGTAATGGCGAATATTTGATTTTCATTAAAACTGATGAAATTTTTGTTTTACTAATATCAAAACTGTTTCGTTTTTACAGTAATTGAATAAAAATAAAATTAATAGACATTCACTGACCTCCATGATCAAAGAGGAAATATGGTTAAAAGTGTAATTTTTTCTGATGATTAGTATTTCCTGAAGTAATCTGGTTTACTTGCTATCCTCCATTCACTATTTCAGTCAAAACTTCCTGGAACTTTGGTTTACATGACCGTATATTTAAAAGTATGGGATTATTTTTGTAGAGCAAGAAATTTTTCTCAGAAAATTTGGTTAGAATTTAATTTCCTTTAAGTAATAGCAACGCAAATGTTTACTGTAAATTATACAAAACAGCAGGCGCACGTTTAGCTTCTAAAAAACCTAAGTCAAATAAAGAAACATGACGCAATTTATGAGATGGAAAATGTAAAGCCAATTTCTCCAAAAGATTCGAACAATCGACGGTAGCTTGCACTATTTTATCCACAAAAGAGGTAGCAAAAAGCGAACACCTGTGGTGTAGTGAAAAGCTGTGCGTGCTACCACTTCGCGGAACCTGAGTTCCAGCCCCGTTAAAAGTAACACCGCAAAAAAATATAGAAAAAGTGTGTTTTTTAGCCGACTTCCAAAAAAGGAGGAGGTTATCAGTTCGTCGGAATATTTTTTTTTTTTTTTTTTTATGTATGTTACCGCATAACCGATTTCGATAATTCTTTTTGCATCGGAAAGGTAGTGTCTCAGAGGTGGTCCCATACTAATCTGGTTGAGATCCGATCAGTGGATCATGAGATATATATATTTTTTTATATGGGAGTTGAAGTCGGTTTTTTTTTTGCTAAAAATTACTTGTTTTTAACAGCGGTCGCCCCTCGGCAGCAATTGACAAACATCGGAGTTTATTTCTGCCATGAAAAATAGCTTCTCATTAAAATACAATCGGCGCACAGTGTGTGATTTCTGGATTCTAGCGGAACTAAATTAATTTCTTCGCGTCGGAAATATATTTGAAAACAAAAGGAGTAATTTCTAAATAAATTAGACTGTGAATTCAAAAATGATATTAGTTTTAATATCTGAACAATGGTTTTCAAGCTACAGAATCTTTTCTGTCCTGACATATGAAAACATTTATTTGTTACGGTAGTGTGAAAGTTAATTTTATTAAAAGGTTTGCTTTGCAAAATATTTTTGTGTTACAATATAATAAGCATACATACACACATGTGTACATACATATATACATGCGAAACAAANAAAAGGTTTGCTTTGCAAAATATTTTTGTGTTACAATATAATAAGCATACATACACACATGTGTACATACATATATACATGCGAAACAAACTGTTTACATTAAATATTATTCACAAAAAATTTTCATTATAAAATATGTACATACATACGTATGCATGTAATGAAATTATTTGAACTAGGGGCGCCAGTTACTGTCGAAATTCGACCGTTTCTCTAGTTCTTAAGAGCCCTCGAAATGTGTTCTAATTTAGCACGTTGATTAATTTATAAGGTGCCAAATTACTTACCGGAAAATATTTTGCTTTGGAACTAAGTAAAGCTAAATTTTTTAACGTTTTTTATTTTATTTTAAACGACTTATTAGTGCTGAAGTTAAGTGGGCAAAATCTTCTCTATAAACTATGTTTTTTTGTGAAAACCATGCGAGTACTATTCCTGGTGAATTGTGTACTTTATGTTTATATTGTATTTACGTAATACAATAGATTTTGCTTTAGTACCAGTTTATGTGGTACGGAGAAGAAATTTTTGTGGAGGTAATCCGCTGACAGTTAAAGAGTTTAAAAATTCAACATGGTAATTGTTATGCTGCCGAGCATCAAGAGAAATAATTTATCAACCCTAAAGTATGACTTTTCTTGTCCCGGCATACACTCCAAAATGTCTGTATTGATAAAATAGCAATCATGATTTTTGGGGCCAGTATAACCGAATCCAAAATGTCATGAGATAGAATCTTTTGTGCGCTTTTAGCACTCCCTAAATATTTTTTAAATAATTTTTAAATATAAAAAATAAAAAATAGGGGTATATTTTTCAGTATAGAAAAATTATAGGGGGTGTCGGCATTGAAATTTCGATTTTACTGTTTTTGGACCACTCTAATGGAAATTTTTACTAGGTAGACCCTTGTTGTAAAGTAAAAGTTCTTAGTAGGGAAATTGGGCATATTTTGTAAAGCGCAAATTTTCTCAACCCTTGATACACTGCCGCCCTAAGAAGTTTCCAACATTGGACACATTTACACTGCTCTAGCAATACTATTTTTTACACAAATGTCTACGCATTTTCATTACCTAAATACTTATCAATATATACTATACATAGATGCATTTTAAATTTAAATGTAAGTAGTTGCAAAATGAGTTGAGCAGAAAAACCAAAATCATACGATTTCAGCTTAAATTCGATTTAAAATGATTTCGCAATACATGAGTTGAAATACATAGCTACATAAATATGTACTTCATTTACGCATAACTTCCGTGTATGTGCCTTTTTAAAAGTAATCTTGCAAATCCAAAAAAATGCTTAGTCGCATAAAACTGCTATTCGTTTTTTTTTTTTACTTTTTCATTTTACACTCAAGACTGGCTGCAAATATTCTCGTACGCATATAAGTTTTTTATGCAAATTTGTTATCAAATCCAAAGAGATTACTATTTACAGGCACATGAAGTAAAAAATTTCAAAGATAAAGAAAGGACACAAACGTGTAGAAAAACAATGCTTACTTACGAAGCTGAAGGGAGGCGCTCATGTTAAGCAAATTGCTAGCTATAGCAAATCCAGTGAATAGGTAAAATATGTTTTTACCTACATACATACATATGTACATATATATGTATGTTGGAGTGAGCCAAGATATGTATAAGATACTAAAACCTTTTATGCTAAAGTTGTTTTCCATGTGGATTTGTAAAAAGCTTGCTTACAAATGGTTCCGTATATTCCGATGAAATATTTGCAAGCTTTAGAATTTTATTGCTTCAGACGAAGACAAAATTATGACATAAGAACATACATAGTTTTATATATATGCACATATGACATATAACATATGAAGTTGACCTACATTGTATGACTAAATTTGAAAGGCATGTTGGTAAATAGGCGAAAGAGTAAGCAGTAACTGAAAAGTGAAAGTGTGCATACAAGGACTACTACTTAAAAGGACATATGCATGATCACCGAGTTCTTCATATATGTAGGTACCACCTACTCGTAGGTACATATACACGTAACAACATCGTAAATGAAATGGAAAAAGTCGTGACTAATATTTAACTTTTTTTCATAAAATATGTGGGAAGTTATAATTCGATGAAATCCATCATATTAGTCAAAAAGTGAATTTTGGATATTTTATTATCTATTCTTGCAGTTGGGGTTGGTAAATGTAATTACTCAAGTTCAAGCAGTTACTTGTTACTGGAATTCTTAAGCCGCACTTAGAATTCAAAGGCAAAAAGCTTTAATTTTGAATAGTTACAGGGTTTTCGCTTTATTCGGAAGATATTTTTGTAGAGGGCTGCCAAATGTTTCCCAAATTTAATTTAATTTAGTTGATAAGATAAATAACAGGATATAACAATACGGGTATCGAACTAAGGAGGCTTCAGAAAGCTTAATTTCCGAAAATATTTTTGAAGATGGTTCGATCTGTTTGAAAAAATTTATGTAATACAATATTTTGATAAGGTTTTAATTCCGATTTCGTTTCTACAGAAAAATGCAATATTCTCTATGCCATCTACACACAAACACTAAGAAGAGCGCAATGAGAAGGCAACATTTTTTGTAGAAACTAAATCGCCATAAATGTTGCAATATGGAGGTGAAAACAAATGGCTTTACAAAGTTTAATTTGAAGATTATTTTTAAAGATGGTTGCGACCTCAAATTCAATTCAAGTAAAGGGATCAGATTAATGAAATTTTAAAAAGTTGAGATTAAAGAGCTTAAACTAAATAAAGCTTATTAGAATGAAGAAAAAATGTAACTCTTATTACCGAACGAATGTTTTATAAGTCTTTGATCCATGACGCAATAAAAAGGCGAAGTAATAAATTAGGTTTCACACTTTATTTTCTGATATTCGGCTGTTTTACTAAAAATTTTAAAATCAAATTTTTAATTAATATATACCTTATTCATACCCACCCATGAAGCGCTGTGACTCAGTTCGGTTCGATTCAAAACTGATGCATAAACAAAATTACAATACGCATTGAAGTTAAAAAATGTATTGACTCGAATTTGTTTTCAAATCGGTTTTTTGTTTCTCACATCGGTTAGAAACCCCGTATAAACGAATAGTTCATTTAATGCGTAATAAAAATTGGCAATTTTTTCTTTTAACAGCCCATTTTAAATTTTTATTATTATTATAATAAATTTGTTTATCAATCCAGAAGAAGGGTAAAATTTTTGTTAACATAAAATAAGATTTTTGTAATGTAATATCCTTGTATCCGGGCTCTTAAAATTTTTAAAAAGTATATCGAGCCCTAACCGTCAAAATAACGTAAGCGACATTTTTTTCAAAATTTTCTGTTTGATGCAGAAATGTATCTACATAGATGCTCTAGGAATATTAATGCATCTAAAAGAGAATTTTGAAAAAAATGTCGCTTACGTTATTTTGGCGGTTAGGGCTCGATATATTTGTTATGAGTTTTTAAGTATAACCATGAATGGAATGCTAGGTACAAATGTACTTGTAAGTATTTTATATACATACAAACGGTTTAGACTCATATAACTGTCATGCATTGGCATACATAGCCACACACACACACAAAAAAGTCTGAACATATCTTAGCTAATTACTTATGGTACATTGACCTACAATTATTTTCTGTTGACTAGTGTGAATTTTAAAAGAAAAAGTGCCATTGTAATCGACTGTGAAATAATCGTCATTCTAGTAAAAACCGTTCAAAAGTTTTGGCCTTCTAACAAAACAAGTGGAACAAAAAACTGAAAGAGCGCTACAAGGAGCATTTAAATTATTTCGTAGAGTTAAAGGGAAAGGAAAAACAAACATCAGTCATAATAATATAAAAGACTGGCGCTGATGTACACAATATGTCAGTATTTGGCCCAGCTTCTCTTAAATTTTTACGCCGACTCCGAACGGCAATTGTATTTTTATTAGAAGTTTTTTTTTCATGGCAGAAATACTTACACTCGCCGGTTTGTCACTGGCTTTCGGCGCTTAGGGCTTATAGAAAAAAATTTTGTTTTCTTTGGGTTTTGATGTTGTTTGATGTGAGCTCGATCTCAGGCCCTGCAGAATGTTAGTACGCACTTCTTACCACGACACCACATCGGATTTAGCAGTCAACAACGGGGAAAAAAACAAAACTGAGGGAAAAGTGAGAGTCAACTTGACAAAGAAAGCAGACATACACACACCAAGTTTCTGAGCATTAAATGTTACACACAGAAAATTTGTACAATAAAAGGAAGTGCGAACAAGAAGCGAGTATAAAAGTAATGTAAACGCCTACTTGATGCCACAATGTAAGTGTTCTTTGACACTTCTTGACAGTGTAAATTAAAGTATTCTTTTAAAATGCACGAGTGAGTATTCACAAGTACGCGGCTTTTAAAATAAATATTGGGAATAAAACAGCTCCAGGTTTTGACGTAGGTGAGCTATAAGAAACCAAACATAGACAGCGGAAGAAAGCAAAAAGTTGTATTTTTTATTTTTTTTCAAGCTCCCTTAACTACTTAAAAGAGGAAAGGACAGGCATCTTATTTAAAGTAATGCTACCAGCCGGCACCAAAACGTTATATGTGCATATCCTCGATATTTTTGAAAAACCGCCCATCGCCCAATTGCAAAACTGCCTACCTTACGGCACTAAAATTTTACAGGAGACGGAAAAAACGGGGTTTCTTTAAAGGCATTGCTTTGAGAAGCGGTATTTTCACTAGCAATTATTTTACAAATCTGTTGGTTTAGGAACGATTTTATGATTTTTATCATAAACTTCGATGCCTGGAGTACAGAGTTATCAAATCTCATTTTTGCCACAACGGCGAATAAAGCCGGTTTTGCAACTGGTCGATGGGCGAGTTTGCAAAAACATCGACGATATGTATTTCGTTATAGGGAATTAGGGCGGGAAATATGTTGCCAATGAATATCGGACGCAATGTGCCTACCTGAGATACTTTTAAAAACAAATGATAAACACACAATTATATTTATTTAGACAACTGTAAAGTTGATTTAAAAAAGAAGTTCCTATTAAAAAACACGAAAGTACCAGGGATTAGTGAAGCGATAAAATTAAGTTAAAAATTCAGAAAGGAAAGCGTATATACAAAGTAAACGTACTAAAACAAAATAAGGTCATAAAAATCAACATCTTTAGCATGGCTGATTCTTCATGATCATATAAAGGACATGGCAAGGTCATCTCAAAGTAAGTACATACATTTACGCATTTGGAGAAAGAAGGAACCCTATCAAAAAAATAAAGCCTTATTGCACACCTAAGGTGTTATCTTATGTTTTTAATGCAACGAACGGTGTTTAGGCAGGCGGAAACTCTATTTAAAAAATTAAATTGTATTGCACATCTGGAGGCCAATTCCTTTCATTAAATAACCAACTTTTAGTCCAACGAACAGCCCATATCTTATAATTTTTCGTACAGTTGGCAACCCTCTTCGAAAAAATAAAACCTTATTGCACATCTGAAGGTCAAGCTCTTTCCTTTGACACCTAATTATTTTTAAATGAATGAACTGTGCAAATCTGATGTAATTGGGTAATTAGGTGGCAACCCACTCAAAAAAAAAAAATAGTTCTTATTGCACATATGGAGACCATATCCTTTCACTTGGTACCCCTTTTTTTAGGCCAATGAACCGTGAAGATCTTATAACTTTTAAAATATTAGCAACCCTACTCAAACAATAATACGTTACTGAACATCGAGAGACCAAGCCCATTAATTTGACTTTTCACCTTCTGTAATTCAACGAACGGATCTTTACGTTTTTAGACAGGTGGCAACCCTATAGAAATTCAAAGTACTAAGGATAATACCCCTATCTGTACAGATAATATTAAAAAAAATCTCGTCCATATCCGTTCAGTAGATTTCGAGATTAGCATGGCCAAAAAATTCCGACTTTGCTTTAAATTATGATAGCGTCAAAGAGTAATCTTTTAATAGGTGGCAACCCTACTCAAAAAATAGTAAATTTTTGTACATCTATAGGCTAAGTCTTTTCATTTGACAGTGACGGGGCAGAACTGTTGTCTACGCTTATTATGCTTGAATATAGTAAGTTTCTTAATAGGTGGCAACCCTATTAAAAAAAAACTAAAATAGCAGTGCATTTCTATTGAATTAATTGCTCTATAAAAAATATGACAGGATCGGCTTTTTGAATTTTCAGAATCTTACTCAAGATATGTAATCAGCGAGCCCAATAACCCCCTCGTACGAAGTCTTCTATTTACGCCACTTTTGATGAATTGTTGCCCATGGTACAGCGAGGAGATTTTGTAATGAATTAGAAAAAGATGAAGTATCTTGAGTAGGCTAAAAATATCTTCGCCATTATTTAATTCTAAAAGTCGGTTAAAAACGCATCTCAAGGGCCATACAGTAAACGAAGAAGAATTGGCTTAGAATCACTATATAGTGGATTCATAGGTCGAACATTTCTTCTCTTTCAGTACTCATCAGGTTTCCGATCAAACACGTGTTTATTCCCAACTAAGGCGTTGCAGGCGCTTTAAGATGAAAATAAATCGAATCCAATACAAATGATGAGAACGCCACTTCACATTCGAAAGAAAAAAATGTAAAGTACACAAAGGAGTAAAATAAATTACCATTTACATATTACAGCAATATTCCCATGCACCACCTAACGCATTAAAGCTCTGCCCGAGAAAATAAATTAACTCACTCAAATACGAACTCGGCATACGCAATTAAACTAACATGTGTTGGTAGGTTATGAAATTCTCGAAAGGGAGCGAACAAGGAGTAGCCTAAATAAATAATAAATCGTTGTTAAACCTGAATGTACCTTCTGCCATAGCATCAACCGCTTGTAAATTGTAAATGGGACAGTAAAATATTATCAACTGTCTTTTCTGCAGAGTGGCAATGCTAGCAATTAGCACACATAGTAGTTCAAATACATACCTATGTCCTTAACTCATAACAGTTTAAGTCGGGTGGTTGGTGCTGCTAAAATGCACCATTAGTTTTACATATTATTTAAAACTCAAGCAGTTTTTTGATGAGACAAAGGGTTACAGGCATCAGACTAATTCCTATCGAGTTTGTTATTACGCTAAAGTTAACGACCGTACTTAGCTGTTATAATTTACAGACACGGATGTGTAAATACAAATACTTATACGAAAACTATCTTTAGTCTTATTTAAGGTTGCGTATTGATTTTCGCAAAAGACTTATGTAGGTACTTGAAAGGCAAAGCAAATACCTTGCAAAAGTAACATACATATGTACATATGTATGAATGTACATACGTACTCTGGAAGAAAGTCCTAATCCAAGACAAATATTTGAGGGATTCACAACGGTGTCGTAAGTGTCGTATTGTTGTATGTCGTAAACTTTAAAAGCTTAAATAAATGTTTAGGGAACTTGAAACGACAACCAACTATTTTTGGCACTACAAATACTCATAAAAGGACTTTGATGGTACTTTGCGAATGCCCTTAATACAATTTTTTTTGCAGATTTTCTTATTTTCACTTTATTTAGCAATTGTAATCAAGTTTGACAAAATACGGTATCAAAGTTTGATGATAGCTTTATAACGGGTGATTTTTTAAGAGCTTGATAACTTTTTTTTAAAAAAAAACGCATAAAATTTGCAAAATCTCATCGGTTCTTTATTTGAAACGTTAGATTGGTCCATGACATTTACTNTTTTGGATTAAATTGTAAGTTTTATTATATTTTTTATATTACTTTTCTAGAGAAATCTGTACTAAAAATATTAAGAACTTTTTTTCACCTATTGTTGTAACCTCTAGCGACATAAGTAATGTTGGCACCCTGAAATTGTGCATATGGAAACTGTGCATACGAAATAAT
>NW_016171796.1:0-6836 GCF_001687245.7 Rhagoletis zephyria
CTTAAGTATTTACCTAACTCACCTCCTCCCCACAGCAGTGTGATATGTTCATTTAGCATTCGAGAATGCAATTTTCCTGTTTGATCTAAGTATGCAAATCATTTAATGCAAATGCGATTTTGAGTGTTGAATGCAGATAATTTACATCTAGAAATATGCAAATCTTTGAGGAAATTTCGCGAACACCCATCAGCATTGCTACTTGAGTTTTTAAGTATTTTCGGTACTTGCCCCTTTTTTCTACGATGGCCTAATGAATGAATGCGCTGCGCCATGTGCGAGTAAGTATTGTGAGAAATCACGCTTTACTGCATCCAAATGCGCCGGTAGCGTCTTGTGGGCAATACACAAATAGTACTTGCATGTGTTGTTGTGGTGTAAAGATGCTTACAAGTAAGTATTTAATCCTTTCGTTCCATCTCTACACAAGTCATATGTTCGCTTAAAGGAAAAATCATAATCCTTTGTAGTTAGCAGCCTAAATATGTAAAAATGTCTTAGAATCACAAAAAAAAGGGCCACTCGCGAGCAGCTGTTGAAAATTTAAATAACAAAAAAACACTAAATGCAAAGAAATCTTAAACAATATCAGCAGCATGTGCCCCAACACTTTTCCTTATCATTAAATCATTATGGCAGAGGATCCGTGAAAAGCGCGGGTGAAAGTATGTATGTATGTAAATGGCATTGTATGCAGGACTTATTCAAATAAGATTGCGACTGACTGCTTACCACAACAAAGCGTTGATGAGATTTCAAAGACAGGATAAGTAAACCATGAAAGGTTGCATTTGAGTCGAGTAGAGGGGTTAGAAAAGTTTTTAAAAATAAAGGTGGCATAAAAAAGCAGGAAAAATCAAACAGCTGCTGCGTTGTTTCGGAGAAACACTCTTTAATAGATAAAATATATGTATGAGGGAATAGTTTCTTTATATTTAATAAAAAGGCAATTTACTTACTTCATTCCTATTTCGAAAAGTGATTATTTTTTCTTTTTAACTAAGTAATTCCGTAATTTATAATTGTCGATTCTTTAACTAATCTTGTACATAAACTGTTGTGAAAAGTTGCGGTGAAAAAAGTTGCGTAAAAAGTTGCCTCGTAAGATTTAGACTTTATAACTTATCTTGAAAGCTCTTTTCGGTATTCCCAAAGACCAATTGAAAGATCTGCTAACGGGGAGGTCTTAGCGTTATTTTGCTTGTCTTTTAGCAACAAGTTTTCTAAATAATAAAAAAAATTAAGAAGTTATATAATTTTCTTTTTAAAAGAATGAAAGCTAAAAACTAAGAAAAATTTGAATAAATAAAATTAATTTAAAAAAAATTAAAAAATGTATAACATAAGTTTCTAACTATTAAGCGATTATTAAAAAATAATCCTTTTAAAACAATAAAATCTAAAAACTACAGCAGAAAAAAATAAAAAAAAAAAACGATAAATAAATTTCTAGATATCAAATGGAATAAAAAAATAAACAAATACAAAACAATTTAATAAATTTTTCAAAATTTAATGCGAGTAAAAAAATATATTTTTTTATTTTTAAAACAATAAATTCTAAAAATCAAAAAGAAATTAAATTAAAAAAGGAAAGATGATTATTAAAAGAAATAATATAAGTTCTTAAACATGAAATGCGCTTAAAAAATAGTTTCCCTTGAAAACCATTACATATTAAAAAATTAAAAAAAATAAAAGTTTCTAAAAATAAAAAAAAAATCTTTATATTTTTATTTAAAACAACGAAATCTAAAAATTAAAAGAAAATTAAATTAAAAAATTAATAATACTTAAAGTAAAAACACGAAGAAAAGACTCCGCTTCCTGACGACTCCACCTCGGATCTCACGAATGGCACACTAGTGGGCGCGAGCAAAATGGGCGGAACTCTTTAAAGCTCTCTGCAGATTTTATCTGGGCGCGCATAGAGTAAAAGCTGGTTTTAGTTTTTCGAAAAGGGTTGCCACCTGTTAAAAAATTAAATCGTCGTTTAAAATGCAAAACCGCGTATATGAGATTACATAAATTATTTTCCTGAGCGTAAAAACTCTCATATTACAAAATGGTTCTCTTTTTTATAAAGCAATCGCATTGCTGGATAGTATATTTCAGTACGAATGAATAAGGATTGAGCCAAGAGCTTGTGTGAGCAAAGCAAATGTCAGTTGTATTTTAAACGACGAAATTCAATTTATTTCATAGTCAATGCCATCAAATACGCACCGTTCGTTCGATTTTTCGAAATGAGGCGTCAAACTAAAAGCATTGGACTGTAGCTGTACAATAGGTTTTACTTTTTTGAAAATAGTTGCCACCTTTAAAAAAATTATATTCAAATTATTTAAAAAACTAAATCAATTATTTCAAACAGGGTATCAGTCGAAATGGCTTTGTTTCTTAGCTGAAGTATAGGAGGATTGCCACCTGTTTAAAAAATCATATTAAATAAGAGAAATATGTATCACCATATGGGTGCCAAACGAAAGGGGTTTGAGAAATTAGTTTGAAAATATTTTGAAGAGGGCTGCCACCTGTTAGAAATGTCGAATTTATTTTACATATACACAAGTTACACGAAATATCAAAATATGGATGTCAAACGAATGAGTGTTAAGAAATCTTTAGTTTGAACTCTATGAATGTTTTTGAGGTGTTGGAAGAGGGTCGCCACCTGTTTAAAAAGTTAAATTCAAAATATTTTATAAGTTAAATGAATTATTAAAATATGGGTATCAATCGAAGGGTGTTTATTTCTGAACTGCATTTAGCGGGGTTGCCACATGTTTGAAAATTAAAATTCCACTTAATTAAAACATAATTAAATATGTATCGTAGTGTCCGGCGAAGGAGAGTTAACAATGATTAAGCTTGAAAGTACTTTTGAAGAGGGCTGCCACCTATTTGAAAGGTCTAACTCAATTAACTAATACAAAAAGTATATGAAACATAAATGTATATAAATTTAAAAACCACCGCAATTTAAATTTTTTAGAGTTTTGATAGTTTTTAATTTCTTGAAGTTTTCCCTTTTTAATAACTTGAGTGGACTTCCATAATTTTCTTAACTTTCAAAACTTTGTGAATTGGACAAATTTTAGTAAATCCCAATAATTCAATATAATGATGAATACTAGGTTTCTAGAAATTTTTTATTGTGCAAAACTTTTGAGAATTGTAGGAATTCTAACAAATTTTTTCTAAGTAAAAGTGTCGAATATACAAAACTGATCAAACGAAATTAAAAGTTTTCGGATGTTGAAAACATTTTCAGATTTCATCGTTTTTGAAAATTTTCGTAATTCTTGAAGATTCAAAAAGTTTTTGGACGTTGATGCTTTCAAAATTTTCAAAAAAATTAAAATTCTCAAACTTTGTTATATCAATACAAAATTTTAGAAAAGTTCAGAAAAGTGGAACAATTTTAGAATTTTTCAAAAATGTTAATATCTTTTAGAATTCTAAGAATTTTCTATTTTTTATACACAAGTACCATGAACATAAGAATTTTTGGACAATTTGTGAGGTTCACATTTTTACATTTTAGGATGGATTTTAGGATAAATAAAATTCTCAAAATTTTGGAAAATATAAAAAATTCTAAAATCTCAATAATTTTGTACATTTCAAAATATTCTCATTTTACCAAAATTTCTAGAATCACCTGGATTTCGATGGTTTTTGAAATTTTGGAAATTATCCTAAAAATTAGTAATCTCGAGAAATTTAATAATATTATAAAATTAAAATTTTTTGGAATTTTCGTTGTTCTTTGAACCCGTGAGAATATTTAAACTTGCTGCGTGTTTTAACTGTGTAAAATAATACAAATTCGAAAATATAACAAAAAAAAGTAAAAATTTAAAATTAAGTCCCCAATTTCCCCTACTTGGGTCCGCCACTGGGTCAAATTAGAGACCTTAGCCTGAAGATATATGATGAAGTTTCATTTTTTTAATTAAGAACTTTTTTCATTGGTTTTGTACTTTAAACGACGATATTCAATTGAAAACAAAACAAGTAATTTTTTGCAAAAAAAAAAACCTAATTAAAAAAAAAAAGATATATATATACATATATTTCATGATCCAATGGTCGGATCTAAACAAGATTAGTATGGGAACACCTCTGAGACACTACCTTTCCGATGCAAAAAGGATTGTCGAACTCGGTTGACGTGGTCCAAGGTTATGCGGTAACATACATACAACAACAAAAAATAAAATGAAATAAATATTCCGACGAACTGATAACCTTTTTTGGAAGTCGGTTAAAAAACAGTTGACAAATATCTTTTACCAGATGCTTAGCTAGGGTTCTCTACAAAAACATATGTATGTGCGTTATGTAAAAGTATGTTCTTACTTACCAAATTCACTCGTACCTGCATTTGTTTTTATTAATTGCTAGGTTTCTGGTATTTAACAACTTACTCATATTATTCCACTAGCCGAATGACAAAGTGTTAGAATTATATGAAAAATTCTCCAATGAAAACCGAGAATCAAATTATCAATATTATGTGCTGGCTTTTGCGTTGGGTAGTATGGATACATACGTATGAATATGACTACATAAATATGTACTTATGTATGCGCAAACATTTACATACACGTGTACATATGTATATAGATATGCACGTTACCGAACCCACGCGACACGACCACAAGATGGCTTCCCATTTCTTCCTGGCGAACACACGAATTTCACTTTTTCACAGAATTTCTTAGCAGCAATGAAATAAAATCGCACGTAAATATTAAAGCTAATTTATTCAAAATTGATGGTTGCAACAATTTTTTACCAAGAAATACGCTTATGATACAATTTTGGAAAATGGGCGTGGCACCGCCCACTTATGATAACATATATGTATCTCGCTAACCGTTCTACCAATTTGAACCAAACTCGGTATGGTTATCGTGCTTGCCACATGAAAGCAAAGCGCTGAAAATTATTGAAATCGGACTAAATTACGACCGCTTTTCATATAACGATATATTTCAGTAATGCTTGAAACTTCAATATTTCGAAATTTAAGGACGCTAATTTACTTAAAATTTATACACCCCGGCTTATCGTGTAGCGGTAGTTTTCGGAAAGGTGGAAAACATATATTTAATAATTGCGCCGGGTATTTAATGTTCGGCTCCGCCCGAACTTAGACTTTCTTACTTGTTTTTATTTAAAATTTTCGGTAAGGAATAAGCTAGTGGATGAAAAATATATAAACCGTAAGAACGGCCCATATATATGTATATGAAAGAATACACACATGCGACGACTCTAGCCATTGTGTGTCACTCCTTTAAATCATAGTTATTTTTTTCTTATGGTATTAAAAAATATCGTTCGTAACACTTTAGTAAATATTTATCCGTATATTAACTGAGTATATATTAAAGACTATAATTTATTTGAATTTCACTTTGATCAATTATAACAAATCTTCAAAATGCTATATAATGAGATCACTAATACTGCCTGCTGTTATAGCTGATAAAAGATTCCACACCTATGAGATGTGCCACGCCCCTTTTTATAAACTCATTTATATACATATATCTTTCCATAAGCACCTACCATAGGTATCTGTGCATTTCAAATTTCGAGTTCATGTGACTATAATCCGAAGTTAGAGCTGATTAAAAATTTTCACTATGGGAGGTACCCCTCATCCCCCTCCACCCTTTGCGAGTTTAAATTTTTTTACCCTATTATAGGTCCAGGAGTCATGGAAATACTTTGGCAAAATTTTATTCGATTCTGTACATCCGTTCAGGCTGCAACCTGGTACATACATACATACATACTTCCACAAATATATAGTAGATTTGCTTTGAAGCGCCATCTTGAGGTTCTTTGAATAAAAAATAGATATCAGAAATTAATTTTTCATATCACAAAACTCCCGAGCACAACTCTTTATTACAAAAAAAAAAAACATTCCTAACACTTTAGTAAATATTAATCTGATTATGGACTTAGTATTAATTTAAAATATTTTCTTTTAAAATTGCGCAGGCTCGAAATTGATTCTAGAGCTATGGTCTAAAGGGCTTTTTTTCTTAGAATTTTATGTAGAATCCGAATCAGCTAGGAACGATGTCGAAAAAAAAATTGACCCGCCCTAGTGTACATACATACACACTTGATACAAGGGTACATATGTTGACATTAGGAATGTTCTTTTTAAGGTCGCGAAAAGCTCGGGACTTTTGGCAATTAATCCCGGGATTTTCGGGATTTAAAATTTGCACTGATGGCAATAATAGACACTCCCTTTATTGACCAATATATCTTTTGTGGGGATTGTGATAACGACATCCTGAAAATCTTGGGATCCCGGTATTAGTCTCGGGATTTAGATATTCATTTCTTTTCAACAACTTAAATCGAAAAAATTGCTTCTATATTGTTTGAGAAGCTACTATGTAGCTACGTCTTCTATTTAAGCGGAAACACAAACGCCTACATACTCTCACCTCTCTATGAGTGAGAGTTCATTTCCGTTTCCAGTGCACTCTACATCCGCTCTTGAAATGCTTTTTTTTGCTGCGCAATCGGTTAGCGCAAAATCAATTTCCAAATTTGCAAATTGAGAGTTTTCCAGTGTGTTATCTTCAAATATAAATACATATTTGGAAATTGGAAATTAGCTGTGATGGATTGAGAGTGTAGGTTAATTTTCAATATTCAGTAGACTTTTGCCGCGGATATATTTAAGTTCGTATGGTGCGCGAGTTCAATCCGATAAGCAGGAAAATATTGTGCAAAAGTGTTAAAATAATTTATTTAATTTGTATTCAAATGTGCAATAGCATTAAAAGTGCAAG
>NW_016171796.1:6861-13919 GCF_001687245.7 Rhagoletis zephyria
TAGTAATAAAAAATATAAATAGTGCGATTTTATTTCATTGCTGCTAAGAAATTCTGTGAAAAAGTGAAATTCGTGTGTTCGCCAGGAAGAAATGGGAAGCCATCTTGTGGTCGTGTCGCGTGGGTTCGGTAACGTGCACAGCTATGTATGTATATACATATGTTCACGTGTATGTAAATGTTTGCGCATGGATATGTAAGTAGATATGTACGTTTATATGTATGTACATATTTATGTAGTCAGATTCATACGTATGTATCCATACTACCCAACGCAAAAGCCAGCACATAATATTGATAATTTGATTCTCGGTTTTCATTGGAGAATTTTTCATATAATTCTAACACCCTGTCATTCGGCTAGTGGAATAAAATGAGTAAGTTGTTAAATACCAGAATCCTAGCAATCATTAAAAAAAAATGCAGGTACGAGTGAATTTGGTTAGTAAGAACATACTTTTACATAACGCACATACACTGAGAAAAAAACGCGTTGTAAGAAATAAATTTTTTTTTTATTACCATTTAAAAATGGTCGTATTTAAATCAAGTGAAAAGTGTTAAAAAAATGAACTTTTTCATTATACATATCAAATACGCTTGATACAATTTGCGGCCAAGAGGGTCCGGGTTCAATTACCATCAGACGGTACATAAAATTAATTTTTTTTTTCTTCTTAATTACGAAAAAGCATCTGTGCACTTCACAACCACATATTTTATAACGTACATACTCAAATTTAAAACGAGTTAGGTTGGTGCTCTTTCATATGCGTATTTTTTTTTTTAATTTAGCACGTTTCTTTTAATTCTAAATTTTTTTCCCTCAGTGTATGTTGTAGTAGAGAACCCTAGCTAAGCGTCTGGTAAAAGATATTTGTCAACTGTTTATTTTTTTTTAAATTGAATATCGTCGTTTAAAGTACAAATCCGCATATCAACAAAATGCAAAACCGCGTATGTGAAGTTGCATAAATTATTTTCTAGAGAGTAAAAACACTCATATTTCAAAATGGTTCTCTTTTTTCTAAAGCAATCGCATTTCTGGCTAGGACTAATCGATAAGGATTGAGCCAAGAGTTTGTGTTAGCGGGATCGGAAAAAGCTGACAAATTAACATCCCTAATACCTATCACTGAGCACCCGAAATGTGTAGATATGCACTGTTTTTTTTTTTTAATTTCCAACATTCTTAATTTTAAACATTTTTCGTTCCGTTTTTGTTTAAGCCTAGCTCTTATTTCATAAACCATTTAAATTTGTTGCAAACTTGATAGAACTCAAATTTCAAACTTTTTAATCACAGTTTTTTTTATAAACAATTCGAGTATTCAGTTTTGAAGCCCATAAAATTCTAGTGTAGTAAAGTGTAACCTTGCATCTGAGACCAAAATAATTAAGTAGGAGAATACCTTCAAGAGCGTGCGTAGAAAGAGTTTTAAAAAATCAACGCGATTAATTATACTAAAATTTAACGGGGTATAGAACTGCATTCTCTTAAACTCTGATTTGAAATATTGAAGTTTTTATAACGGTTTCTAAAATTCTTTAAATTTCCAACGCAGTTAGAAACGTGAATTTAAATGATTATGTTATAACATGAACCATCATTAAAAGAAAAATTGCGAAAAATATTTAACGTGAAAACCTTTGTGAATATGTATTACATTTCAATACATTTAATACAATATAACGCTGCGTTATCACAAAAAAGTATTCAATACATACAGTGTCGGTCATATCTATAGCACGTCATTTCAAAGTGAAATTGTTTGCCACTATTAATTATTTATTTGTTTTTAAGAATTTTCAATTAAGATATAGTTCATTCTCAGACAAGCCCCATATAAACCCAAGTTTAACAATTTGTAGAAAACGACAAAAAAGTGCAAAAAATTTTCACTTAAATTTTAAACTTTTTTCTCGAAATTTTTTCGAGTACACAGTGTTTTAGCCCCTTCAATTTTAGACTAATAATGTGTAAGTTTCAAGTGGCTACGATTACCGTTGATTTTTTAGAATTTTTGTTTTGTCGCATCGGCTTCCATATAATGAATAAACTAAATTTATTTGTATATAGAAGAAATCCGCAACATCTTAGGCGAAAAAAATTCTAAATAAATAAACATAAGTGGCACACAATATCACTTTGAAATGGCGTGCTATAGATATGACCGATACTGTATATCACCGCTTTTCTATTTTTGTCACACGACTTACATTTTTAGATACTTATATACACAGAAATACCCATTATACATATGAAACAAATATAAATTATTTTTAAGAATAACTGCTTTAGAAATTGAAGGAATAACCGACACTTTATATTCCTAAATTTAAAGCACAGTTTACCTCAAAAAGTAAATTAGTGCAAAACAAATAGCTATTAAAAATTAAAATGAAGTATGTATTTTTATTTACAAATTTTAAGCGTGCTTTTTTAATTACAATATTTAAAGAAAAGGCTCTATACTCTTCTTAGAACCAGCTCAAAACTAACCACATTTATTCTAGGCCGGAGGTGACTCTTTTTGATCTATGTAGGAACTGTTGTTATATGAACTGTCTCAGAACCATCAAAGCCAGAGTCAGCTCAGAACAAGTTCAAAAGTTCTGCAGAGAATTGTCACTTCGTAGGTAATTGCCATGTTAAAAAAGACAGTTGAAAGCATTGATTTGGGATAGATGAAGAACCAGTACCGTCCACTTTCAGGCTAGCTCAGAGCAAGTTCTGAACCAGTTGGGTTTGCTGCAGGGTATATCTACTGTATTCTTTCCCGGAATACTGTGGGTGGTAGTATATTTCCTGGTCGATTCGTTATTGTTTAAGTGCCTAAAGTTTTAAGGCTGCCTAACTGTCAGAGAGGATGACGGTTTGGTTTCTCTCGTCATGTCTTTGAGCAAGGCGCCGCGGTGTCTCGTGGATGACCAACCCTGATGTAGTCGGGGAGTCCAAAAGATATATCTAACCTTAGTTTAGGTAACAAAACTCCTCCTCCAACTCTCCGTTCAAGTCTGAAGCCGTATTTATTTTAGCCGAGTATATGACCTTAGGCATTTGGTGAGGTCTGCTAAATCAATCCTATCGTGTTGGTATCACAACTTTATATTTCTTAGCGAAAAGAAATAAGAGTGAGCGATGGGGTATACTGATGAAAGTTATCGCCGACGTATCTAGGATAGGAAGAAAATTCACAACTCTCTCAACAAAAAAAAATTTCCAAAAATCAACGGTAAGTTCTACTTAAATCGCCTTCAATCTTGAACTTTATTATACTAGAATTTAGTGGGTTATGAAACTTCATACTCATAAAAATTTAATTTAAAAAAATTTTAAGATTTTAAGAAATTTTGTTAATTTCTTTTAAATATTGCTCAAAGTTGGAAACTTGGAACCATAATAAACTATTATTTTATAAAAAAAAAATATAATTCAACAATTTTATTGAGCTTGAGGCCGTTTCTTAATGAAAACTATTGTGGAAAAACAACACGAAGCCTCAAGCTTATTAAAATTGTTGAATATAAATGCTATAAGACTATAAATAACAAAAAAAATAATAATTTAAATTTAATAACAAAAAAATAAATTCTTAAAATTTTGCAATATAAGGCGCGTTTGTAATTTTTAAACCGGGTGTAGTAGGTGATTGCAATTGTCGATTTTATTAGTTTCTTTTTAATTGAAATCAAACCCAAATTTTTTTTTAATATTTCAATTGTATTAATTTAATTGAAATCAAGGCGGATTTTATTTTTTTTAATATCTAACTCAGGATGAAGTTATGGAACTGTAATAATGATAAGCTTTAATACTGTTCCTGTCCGCAAACAAGCGCCACATCTTTTCTTAAATAAAATGCTTCACGACATTGATGGATGAATTTCAAGTTCATATCAAAACTGAAAATTTTAACCGCCCTTGACTGTCGAACGGGGTGAGTCTCGCAGGCTAAATCTAATTTGCATATCCCATTTTTTTTTTCAATTGCTGAGGTGAATGCAAAGGAATGCAAGACAAGCATTAAGTGCAACAGCACGAAAGCAAAAAGATGTGTGAATAAAGGGTGTCTATATATGTATGTATGTCTGAGTTAAGAAAAAAAAAAAATCATTCAAAAAAATGATGAGAACTAGATTTCACAAAAAAGGGAATGCCTACTTAATAAAAGAGAAATAATATGTTTTTTTTAGTAACACTTTTTTACAATGTTTTAAAATTTGTATGNGATTAAGTGCAACAGCACGAAAGCAAAAAGACGTGTGAATAAAGGGTGTCTATATATGTATGTATGTGTGAGTTAAGAAAAAAATAAATCATTCAAAAAAGTGATGAGAACTAGATTTCACAAAAAAAGGGAATGCGTCCTTAATAAAAGAGAAATAATATGTTTTTTTTTTAATAACACTTTTTTACAATGTATTAAAATTTGTATGCTATATATAAAAATAATCCCTTAGGTAGCCATATTTGCCAAAACCCAATCAATATAATATTGCACACTCGAATAAACGCCGGGAATTTCTGGACGCGCACAACCCACGCCATACGCGACGACACCGATCAGATAAAAACGCACGCTGCCATCAATGGTCTGAAAGCGAAAAGGCAATTATGTTTTGATTCCATATTTTATTACTTCCTAATCAAAATCTGCCAATCTTACCTCTGGCGCCATCAGCGGTCCACCTGAGTCACCTTGACACGTATCCTGCCCACCGGATAGCACACCGGCGCATATAACGCCATCATCGAATTGATTTTCAGTGACTAGCCGATTCATGCGTCTATAACTATCGCGACAGACTCTATTAGCGAGTATAGGTACTTGTAGCTCTTGCAGGACATTCGAGGAGGCGCCTCCTTCCATCGTTTTGCCCCAACCCACAACGAAGGGGTTATAATTGAGATAGGATTTGCTGCGTAATTGCGCCGAACTTGGTAGACAAATGGGTTTTATGTTATCTGTGACAAGAAAGCGTTGCATCAAACCGGATTTAGACTAGAAGTGTTTTAAAATACTTACTGCTGAATTGTACATTGCTTGCGAGCCATACCATGCCGATATCATTGCGGCCATTGCGGCTATTGTAATTGGGATGACGTTCTTTCTATTGGTAAAGTAAAAAGTAATAATAATAATCTTATATGATAATAAATTATTCCTTAAAATACGCTGAAACCCACATAAATCAATTTGCTAAAAGGAAAAAAATTTTGCCTTAAATTGGAATTCAAAGTTTTTGTTACAAAATTACAGCTTAACAGGCAATTCTTAAAACTACCTTCAACGCTCGTTTCTATCTGTCAAAAGGCTATTTGGAAGATATTTCCAAATGAGGGGGTCTTAATCTGTTTGTCTTTTACCAATAAGTTTTCTAAAAATTAAATTTGAAAAAATTTATATTTTTCTTTTTGAAACAATAAAAACTATAAATTAAAACAAAATTTAATTCAAAAAAGAAAAAATATTTAATTAAAAAAAGAAAAAAATAATAAAATAAGTTTCTCAAAATTATAGGAAATTAAGAAACAAAAAAAAATATTTTTCGTCTGAAAACATTTAAAAATGTAATTCAACAATTTTATGGAGCTTGCAGCCGTTATTAATGAAAATTTTTGTGGAACACAAAAAATACATTTTGGTAGAAGTTATAGCTGCTATTTCGGTGATCAACCACATCTCCTCATCAGACTTCTTTCACTAGGATTCGATCCAACGACCCCAGCGGCCATCGCCAGTAGTCTACCCACTGAGCTACCTATGTACGTGTTTTTAAATAATAAAATCTTAAAATAAAAAAAAATATATATAAACGAACAATAATAAAGAAATTTAAAAAAATTTAAAAATATCTTTCTTTTTAAAACAATAAAATCGAACATTTAAAAGCAAATTAAATTTAAAAAACATTAATCAAAAAAGGAAAAAACAAAATAAGTTCCAAAAAATTAAATGAAATCAAACAAAAAAATTCTTTTAAAACCATAAAATTTAAATATTAAAAGAAAGTTATATAAAAAAAAATTATCAAAACAGAAAAAATTAAATAAGTTTCTAAAAATCTATGAAATTAAAAATCTATTTTTCTTTTTAAAACGATAAAATTTAATTAAAAAAAAAAGAATAAGTGTTCAAAAAAATAAATGAAATTATTTTTTTTCCTTTTAGAACAATAAAATCTAAACATTAAAACTGAAAATTTAATTTAAAAAAGAAAGAAAATTTAATTTAAAAAATAAAAAACGAAAAGAAGTTCCGCTGCCCGAGTATTCGAACCTCGGATGTTTCGAATGATACTCAGTGCTTCCCCTACTTGGCTATTGCGACTGTTGGAGCAGCGCAGGCAAAATGATGTACATCTCCATTTGGAACATGCTCGAGTGACTATTGTCAAAAGAGATTTTCCCATGTTTTTTATTGCTCAGAATTTTCCATTTTATTTAATACCCATATTGTTATTGAACATTGCACTGAATTTTTTAAATAAATTTTTGAAATTAAATTTGAGCCCTAGTTTCGTAATATATGAATTTTTTCTCGTGCTTTGATTTTTTTTTAATTTTTGTAGCACGGTATAATATTATTAGAACAATTGCTTACCCTTGCTACGCGTACATCCTGATGGCGTGTCTCTGTGTCTGTACTCAAATCATATTCACCCAGACGTACGAAAGATCTAAATGAAAAAATTGCAAAAATTAAGCTAGCAAACATTAGTATGTTTTTAACCAACAAGAATATATTTCATTCTATAATAAAATACCATATAAATCCATTTATTCATAACTTTGTACATTTTGCTCAATATAAAAAAAATTTACGAACATACATACATACATACTCCGTGTGCAAGAAAATGAGTGACGCCGTAGGCAAAAAAATCGCCAAAAATCTACGGTATTTTATAGCCACTTACGTGCTATAAATCTGGATTTTTTTTTTTAATTTTTGCACAAAGTGTTTTGCATTTGTATGGTTTTATAATATGACATATATTTTATTAAAAAAAAACTTATAATTACATAATAAAGAAACTTGTCGATATGCAGGT
>NW_016171798.1:0-1590 GCF_001687245.7 Rhagoletis zephyria
TAATGCATGAAAATCCTAACCTCAAAAAAATCACCCGTTATATACCTATAGAAAACTCAGCCTGCGAGGTAGTCAGTGAATTAAGAGCAAATCATTTTTGTTTTTTTTTTTTAGTTTGGAAATTATTTAGAAAATTTTGTTTAGGTTGCCGATTTCAGGGTAATTGAATTCCTTCGCATAAATAAGGAAAAAAATAAAACTTATTCAATAAATATTTTTCCCCCCTACTCTTTGCCCCTTTTATTCCGGCTAGTTCAGTGGCCACTAATTTGCATTTTACAAGCTTTTACTGTCCCCATTGCCGTCACACAACAGGCGGCTTGGCTAGGAGTGGAATTAAGCGGAAAGGCTGCTTGAAAAAATGCGTAGAGTGCAAATGCGAAAAAATTGCTACGGCGAAATGTAAAGTAGTAAAACAAGCCACGTTGAGTGCATTTTAATGGAAGCAACTTTTAGGTGGACCCGAGCAAGCAGCAAAAAAAAGAAGAAATATGACCTATTCTGTGGCACAAAAAGAAAATGGGTGGATGAGGAAATTCTACAATTCAATAAATGAAGAATTAAAAAAATACTAAGATTAGACCTAAACTTTGGGAGCCATAGAACTTGAAATAAGCAATATTAGGCATTCAGTCGGAATCGGATGGTTAAAAGTAACGTTTTTAGAGTTTTAGATATTGAATTTTTTTTATATACTATAGTATTGGACTTGGAGATTTTCAAAATCTTTTTTTAATCTTATCGAAATTAAATTAAAAACTGTAATATTTATGAACACACGTTTATTTTTGTTTCTTTTTTGCTTCACTAGCGAATTGAATTTTTTTAATAATTTCATATACATTTGTTAAATTACACTTTTTGGGTATGCCTTTCATGATTTACTGAAGAAATATTAAATTATATATATATGTATCTAAGCAATTCATTTAATAAATTAAATATGTATAAATTTTGTATAGATTTTTATTTAATTTTTTCCTTATTTACATTTTTTTAAATATTTTTGTTGCATTTTTTTAAGAAATTGCTTGTTTCTTTTGTTATAAATTTGTAAAATTTTTTTTAGTTGCATTTTTTGGCCAAATTGTATAGCTTGTTTTGATTTTATTAAAGTACTATTATTTGTTTGCTCAGTAATAATTTCATATTTTTTAAATTTTGAATTGTCATACATTTGGTTTTTAATCTTATTATCTTTTTATACCTGAGCGCACTTGTGCACAAGGGTATTATAACTTTGTTTACATAACGGTTGTTTGTAACAGGCAAAACGAATCGAGATAGATATAGACAAATGTATACATAAATGATCAGGATGAAAAGAGAAGTCGATTAAGCGGTGACTGTCTGTCCGTCCGTCCGTCCGTCTGTCCGTCCGTCTGTGCACACGATAACTCGAGTAAAAATTAAGATATCTTAACGAAACTTGGTACGTGTACTTCTTTCGGGCGTAGGACGGATGGTATTGAAAATGGGCAAAATCGGACAATAACCACGCCTACCTCCCATATAACGGTAATTTTCAGAAATACGAAAACTGCGATATTTTAGTAACTACTGAAGATTATTCACTCAAAATTGATATTT
>NW_016171798.1:10719-13917 GCF_001687245.7 Rhagoletis zephyria
AAAATGGGCGTGGCACCGCCCACTTATGATCACATATATGTATCTCGGTAACCGTTCTACCAATTTGTACCAAACTCGGTGTGGTTATTGTACTTGCCACATAGAAGCAAAACGTTGAAACTTATTGAAATCGAACTAAAATTACGGCCGCTTTTCATATAACAGTAAATTTCAGATATGCTTGAAACTTCAATATTTCGAAATTTAAGGACGCTAATTTACTTAAAATTGATACACCCCGGCTTACCATGTAGTGGTAGCTTTCGGAAAGGTGAAAAGGCATATATGTAATACTTGCGCCGGGTATTTAATGTTCGGCCCCGCCCGAACTTAGACTTTCTTACTTGTTTTATTTTGGTTTATTTTTCTTTTTATTTCATTTAAATTTATTTTATTTTATTTTATCTAGCTTTGTTTTATAAATTTGTATATTTTGCGTATAATTTATTTATATTTTATTTTTTTATTTTTTATTTTAGCAAAACTTTTCTAAGTTCTGTTGAATTTTTAATTGTAAGTTTTTATATTTTTTGTTCTTTGATTGATTTTATAGTTTTAAGGCTTGCTTTTCAAAATAACATATGTTTACTGAACATTTTTTTTTCATTCGTGTTTTGATTCGATTTTAATGCTCACAATTTTTTTTTATAAAACCTAATACATATTTAAAATTCTTTGTCAATTATTTTTTTTTAGGTTTTAGTATATCTTCCAAAACTAAAATTTACGACATAATTTTTAAATGATTTCCGTTCTTTCAAAAAATTTAATTTTGTTATTAATTTTTTGTTTGATAAATTTTTCGCTATTTATTTAAATATGATGTGTAATTTCTTGAAGTAAAGTTTCGAGTTTTATAGAAAATTTCTTTATTTTTACTCTTACGAAAACGGATCCACTAAAGTCGAATTTCTGATCTTCATCTTCCACAAAAAAATTAACTGTTCACACCACTCAACCAACCCAATTGCATTAAATTGAATTATTCATTTATTCATTCAGTATTTTTATTGCCTTTTTTATTCACTCCCTTCGATTGTCATTCGTCACTCCAAATCCAAAGGAAAATATTTACTCACACACTTATTGGTGTTGGTAATCAATGTAATGGTAATCGTGGTTGTCAGCAGTTTCCAGCACAAAACACACACAAACCAAAAAAAAAAAAACACACCTGACGCACATTTTCATATTCAGCTGCTACATACTGTACTTAGTACATACATATATGCAGCCAAAATCTATCTGTATGTTTGTAGGCGGCACTGTTGCTTTTTGGTAAAACCCGCAACCGCAAACTCATTATGAATTCGTGGTCAGTTTGTCATCAGTGCAACGACAGTGGCGTTGAAGTGTGGAATACGTATTAAACTTGAAAGCTCAAACTCATAGTAAGTGGTTTTTGTGGTTGAGCAACAAAAACAAAATTAACTGCAAATATTAATTGGAATGAGGAAAAACATTGATGGGTCAACACTAGTGTAAGTAAACTAGGTAACGGTGTTTTTGGGTTGGGGCGCGTATGCTGGATGACTAAAGAGACTTGCTATAGATTTGGAGGTAAAAAGAGGTTAAAACTGAGCTTTTTGCTCCCTGGAAAATTAAAACAAATTCTTCAAATGTTTCCTATTACACTCTAATAAAGGAGTCACTGAATTCTTACCAAATTTCGAAAGCTGATATAAAACACCCAAAGTTTTGGGAGAAAAGTCTTTTCTACTTTAATATTACCTTCAGTAAAAACGTGCAGTTCACAAGTAAAATTTTAATTTCAATTTATTTAAATCCTTTCATTCGCTCACCCCTCCTTGGCTATAAGTGAGTAATTGTATCAGCGAGTTACCCTTATTATCACTTTACCTGCGTAAATTCGTTTTTTCTCCCTTTCTTCCTTCAAATCAGTTGCTTCGGCGCAGTGCAGATAAAAAATATAAAAAACAAAGCACGAAAACTCAAAAAGCAGGGGTTAAAATTAATTACCCTCTGTCAGCTTTGTCAGCTAAAGTCAACCTCCCAGGAAGCGATAGAGCAATGAGTTAATTGCCAAACGACGCTACCTGTAATCTTTCTGATTGTTTGCCACCCTTTATTTGTTTAGCCAAAGCATAGAAAAGTACTTTGACAAAATGAAAGGTGATAACTCACGGAGACAACAAGTTAATTATAAATGCAGTGGCGATTGAGTAATTGTTGTATAGCAGTTGTTCAAAATGTTTTTCATTTTATAAGGGGTGTTATTTTGTGCAGTCAGAGGTGTCAAGGAAAATTTATGTGCATACATACATATATGGACGTTGTTAAACAAGCAGTCAAGGGTTGAAAACAGGGCTCAGGTGCTCATAAATTATTCACCCAAAAATTTTGCAGCAGTAAACTTGCAACAACAACAAAATCTTACACAGCTGGAGGACTTGAAACTTTAAAATATTTTCCATAAACAGTTTACACTTCAATAAAAGTTTGGGGATCTTCAAGGTTTTACATTTTTTTTCAGCTTTCAACAAAAACGTTTACACAGCTGGAAGACTCGAAGCTTTAAAAAATTATCCACCAAAAAGTTTTTACACTTCAATGAAAGTTTGGAGATCTTTGAAGTTTTAGATTTAATCAGCTTTGAAGTTTTTATTTTTTAATTAAAAATGTCCACACGTTACACTTTTTAAAATTTTTAAAAATATAAAATATTTAACACCTTAATCCAAAAATGTGCATGAAATTTAGAAAAACTATTTTTTTTTTCAAAAAGCTCAAAAACTTTAAAGCTCACTAAGGAAAGCTTTTGGACGCTTTTTAAAGAATAATACCTCAGAATTGCGCAAGTTAAAGCCCCAAAGTGAAGCTTTTTAAGCTTCCTGGCATTTGCATAGACCAGTTCCGATTGATCGAAGCCCTTGATTTCATATATTTAGACGGGTAACGACTAAAAAAGCTTTTGGAACTTCCTGAAAAACGTTTAATAAAAACCATGTACGATCAATCACACCTTTGAGCCACTATATTGGTAAATATTTACTTTTGTGAAAGAAGATGGAGTTGAATATAACTTTTGGACATCAATAAGGCGTTTTAATGCCGTCAAAAAAATTTCATTTTTGACCCGAAGAAGGTTTATGAAGTTCTTGAATTTTTAGAGAGTTTTATGATATTAGGCGGAAGCCTATCATTTTCACGAAGCTCAGCGGAATAAATATTCATACG
>NW_016171799.1:0-13913 GCF_001687245.7 Rhagoletis zephyria
GCGAAATGCTGCCACACTCGCACATGTATTATGATCAAATTTGCTTTTCCCTTCTACTTGCTGCTAAGTTCACAAGATATCGTACCGTAATATTTTTTAACAGACTTCCTTTGTCCTTGGGAACACTTTAGGCTATATGTTTTCTAAGTCTTAACATTTTTAAGTAGCAAATTCCAAAATTGTTTGCCACTTTTCGTGCGGTTCCGCCTTTCCGCAGTAAATCTATTATTTACATTTATGGTTCCTGATTAACTATGTTATTTACTGGTNATATAGAAAAAAGTCATCTGACTTCCAACTAAGTAAAAGATAACTGTCAAATGCAAAACTGAGAGTGAGTGCAAAATTGTAACATCTGCCTTAATTTACATTTTTGTCTGCTGGTTTTTTTATTGTTGTTGTATTGACTTCAAATCATTATGAGAGAGGGAGTTGGGGTGCACCAACAAGAATATTCAACAAAAGGATGAAAGTCGTTAGAACTTGGAAATATAGCGGTGGCTGAAACAAAAAGTGTTAAACCATGTTACAGTTTTGCTCGTCACTGTACTTACTCAGTAGTTGGTATATATATATATACATATCTATGCTTGTTTTCTATAAGTCTATGATTCGAACAAAGTGCATAAATCGAGCCAAGGTTGTTTGGGTAGTTCACCCTTATCGACTTTGGTACGCTTAGAATGCGAACCACTTGACCATCCCCAATGAAAGCTGCATAGTGGAATGGTACTGTGTGCCATTTCTGCTCAAAAATTGGAATTTTGCTGTTACTTTCTTCGGATTTGTTACACATAAACTTCTACAAAACCAAAATTAAATATTGCGATTGTAATAAAATTTCTAAAGAGATTTTTAGTTATTTTTAAAGCGGTTCTCATTACGCGTGCTTTATTTTTAACATATTATAGGGCGCTTCTGTGTAAGCTACGATTGTAAAGAGTTGCCACCTACTAAAAAATTTACTTCAAATTAATTAAAAAGTTAAATCAATTAGTACCATATTGGTATGACTCGAAATGGTTTTGAAAAGGTTTTGTTTTTTTAACTACATGAGTAGGGAGGTTGCCACCTGTTTAAAACATCAAATTCAATTTGATCTAAGGAAATTAGGTAATTGGATTATGTATCACCATATATACATAGGTGGCAGACGAAAGAAGTCTAAGAAGGTAGCAGCTTGAAAATATTTTGCAGAAGGTTGCCACTTGTTTAAAAAGTCAAATCTGTAAAAAAAAATTATATAAAATATTAAAATATGGGTGTTATACTAAGGAGCTTTATGTATTTTTTTAATTGAACGCTTAGAATATTTTTGAGATATTCGAAATGGGTCGCCAACGGTTCACAAATTTATATTCAAATCATTTAATAAGTTGAATGAGGTATCAAAAATATGCGTATTAATTTAAGTGGATTTGAAAAGGCTTTATTTCTGAGCTGCATTTATTTATTTCAACTTAGTTTATTAAAATATATATCATAATGTCTTACGAAAGAAATTTTAAAGATTTTAGATGCAAATTACTTCTGAAGAGGGTTGCCACCTGTTTGAAAACTCGAATTTAGTTAACTTATACACAAGTTATATGAAATATTAAATTGTAAGCGTAAAACGAAATAGTTTTAAGAATAGTTTGAAAATAGTTTGGATTAGGGTTGCCACCTTTACGAAAAATCATATCTATCTAACTATGTCAACTATGTTAATACGCACTAAGAAACAGCTGGACGGACTTAGATGAAATTTGGAACATGGATCGCTTATAACTCTGACTAGCATTTGGAATATTTATTAGTTTCAAAAGTTAAAAAAAAAATTTAGTTTGTTTTTTTTATAAAGTGTTGGAAGTGCTAACGACGGCTCTATTTCCAAGACTATCGACTGTCTTCACATTGTTTCATAGGTTCCGTCAGTTAAGTAGATTTTAAGCCACAGTTTGTGGGACGAAAGCGGTATACCTTGGGCAGTGAGGGACGTGGCCTTCCAGGCCAATTAATCTGCCTCATAATTATCCGGTATATCTTTGGGTTGTGGAACCCAACCATTTCACATTTAACAATTTCTAAATCGTAAAGAATATGCCTAACTACATTCGATAGCTGTTTTTGAGCTAGTCGATTATTCAAAGGTTTTAAACCCGAATTAACTGTCCGACGAAATTATGAAATCATGTAGGTTAGTCACAGTCGGCTTCCCTGATAGCTATCATCTCAGCTTGAAACACACTTCAATGATCAGGTATTCAGAAGCATAATTTGAGTGAAAGTTCGAGTGCGAGTAAGAAGGCTGTTTTTTCTTCCCATACGATCCTCGTGGGAATCCGAGTGATAAAGCCCTTTTTGAAACTTGAACTCGTTGTCGTGTAGTGTGAAGACTTAACATAAATATGGTTGGACAGATGTCTAGTATTTCCCAGTGGCCAAATCTTATTTTCCTCCACGTTGCCAGAGCGTTTTGTTTTACTGCATGGCAAAGCCCCCTCCCCCCTGGAAACATATGAAGCACAATTTCGAGTGCCAGCAAATGCTGTGGACTGCAAATATTTGGATGGGAGACGAATATTATCATATGGCCTAGGGGATTAGAGAAATGACAGTAATACTAAATATGTAATTTTTCTCATAGTGAAAGATATATAAGCACATATTTACACAAATATATCCAAAAATTGAAACACTGTTGCTTGTCTGCCAATAATGGCGACTCAATGAACTCTTTCCTTGAACTCTTTGATGGATGGATGGTGGGCAGCAAAAGGCATAAAGAGTTGAAATTTAAAGGGGTGGCTCTACAAAAATGCTCATATAAATGTATACAAAAGATAAGTATGCACTATGGCTGCAACCAAGATATCAAAATCGATATTTACGCTACTATCTATGTAGTCCGTTGCATTCTGCACGCTGCTGACCGGATGAAGAAATGTATGAAATGAGTAATGATATACATATCTATATATGGAAATACGTATGCAAATATGCAGACAAAATATGTATACATATATTTAATTTTACAGCAAAGAGGGTGGCTGACTCTATACATATTTACATAAGTATAGTGCGAATTGAGCAGTTGTGGGCAGCGATAAAGCTTGGCTGCATCGGAAGGGTCGAATATAAATGTAAATGTAAATAGTATGTTAGTACGTCTGTATGTATGCTTTATGTAGGAGTCCAGCGCAGGGTGCGTATGTTTGATATTATTTATTTGTTATCAGCGAGTGGCAGGCAGGCAAGCAAGCAGCAAAGGCCTATTCAATTAAATAAAAAGCAATGAATGCGTTGGGAAGTTTGCTACTTTATGTACATATATCAAAATGAGGGTGTTTGTTACATGGTTCTTATGGCAACTCAAAAGCATTTCCATAATTATTTTTTTTTTCAATTTACATACCGCGTATGCAAAATGACACTAAGCGTAAATAGAATTTGAAATTGCATAAGCAAAATCGTACATACAACAGCACGTTTTAAGTTGCGGAAACGTATTTTTTGTTAATCAATATTACTCTGCTCTTGCTTTGCTCTAATCTTTAAGCTACATAAGTACGTATGTACATATGTATATTCTTAAATTACGTTTTAAAATAATGCGGATATTGTAAGAAGCGAGATAAAAATATGTATATTATGTATTTTTAGGCCTACGTTTATGAGTAAATAAAAATAAATACAATTATTAATACGCAGTAATTTTAATCAAAATGGAGCACGCAAACGCTTTCACAGATGAAATTATTGAGTACTAAATAATTGTGGCAAGTGAGCTAAGCAACTTTTTATTTGGACGATAGATGAACTTGGGCATACGATTACGAAAAAAAAATCTTAAAATCTTAATAAACCGAAAAATAACTTACATACATTCATCTGCAAGTAAATGAATTGATAGTTTGAATTAAAGTTCCCAAAAAGAAAATTGTGAGATCTTAAAAATTTGTGCATTCCATGAAATTTTCCTACTGACAGGAATATAAATGGGGATGTGTATACATTAGACCGTACGGTCCTAAAAACAAAAAAAAAAACACAAACTGCAAGGCAATTTCGAAAATAAGAATATTTTTTGGCCAAACCTTTCTACATTTTTCGATGTCACCGCAAAGTTTTTTAAAACTACATAAATAGTTCTACTGGAACAATCATATTACTTTCTTAGCAAAACTTAAATGATTTTTGGTGAGCTTTAATTTACTGGCATTAGAGTGGTACGTTAGGGTGATAAGAACTGATATCTGGTGCGCAAGTAACGGGTGATTTTTTTGAGGTTAGGATTTTCATGCATTAGTATTTGACAGATCACGTGGGATTTCAGACATGGTGTCAAAGAGAAAGATGCTCAGTATGCTTTGACATTTCATCATGAATAGACTTACTAACGAGCAACGCTTGCAAATCATTGAATTTTATTACCAAAATCAGTGTTCGGTTCGCTTTACGTCCGATTTATGGTCTACATAATCGACCAAGTGAGCAAACAATTAATGCGATTGTGACCAAGTTTCGCACTCAGTTTACTTTATTGGACATTAAACCAACCACACGAATGCGTACAGTGCGTACAGAAGAGAATATTGCGTCTGTTTCTGAGAGTGTTGCTGAAGACCGTGAAATGTCGATTCGTCGCCGTTCGCAGCAATTGGGTTTGCGAAACACATTTCGAACCGAACACTGATTTTGGTAATAAAATTCAATGATTTGCAAGCGTTGCTCGTTAGTAAGTCTATTCATGATGAAATGTCAAAGCATACTGAGCATCTTTCTCTTTGACACCATGTCTGAAATCCCACGTGATCTGTCAAATACTAATGCATGAAAATCCTAACCTCAAAAAAATCACCCGTTACTAGAGCGGGAAATTTGAGGTCAATGAACTTTGGTATAAAAAATTATCTCCACAACAGAAAATACCGAAGATATGCCAAAAAAATTTAAAGAGACGACCACAACGTTCAGTCAAAATGCAGGGACCGAAACTAATCGTTATTATGAAGGATTTTCATTCTAAAAACATTGCAGAATCGTTATTTTTTTATTTATATTTTTAGGATCAGTTTGAATCATTATGTTATGATTTTTATTTTTTCGATGAAAAATAATCTTTGTTTTATGTTTTTTTTTTCAATTAAAAATAATAGATAGTTATTCTATGATTTTTATTTTTGCAATCAAAAATAGTAATTTTTCTTGGATTTTTAGTTTTCCTATCATTTTTAATCGTTATATTCAGATTCCATTTTTTTAGATCCCAAAAGATTTAAATCAATTATAGAAACGTAGTTTCTATCATAACGGTTAAAAATGATCGAAAAAAATAAATCGGAAAAAATTAAAATCCCAAAATAGCGATTAGAGATGATCGGAAAAATTTAAATCACAAAATAACGATTAGAGATGATCCCAAAAATAAAAATTTTAAGATAACCATTAGAGATTATCGAAAAAATAAAAATCACATAATACTGATTAAGTTATGATTTTTATTATAAAAATGATTACGGTTATGTTCCCTGCCAAAAAATATTTTATTTATTTTTTGTTGAAATTGGCTTGCAAAAATAATTTAAAATCAGGGGGAACTTTTTTTCTGGTACGGTCTAATGTACGTTATGTGCATACATATGTATATGTATGTATGTGAATCCGTTACTGCATACGGTGGCCAAAATATAAATAACGACGCGACATTTTAACAAATTTTTGGCATTAAAAAGTGGGTATTATTATTGGCAGTCTCCTGAAGAAAAGCAAAGTTTGAAAAAAAAAAATATTGATTTTCGAGAATTCTATACCATTTCTACGAAAATTGTTTTTTCCATACATATAAAATACATGAAAAACTTTGAGCGCTTTGAGCGACCTCTAAATATTTTTTAAATCCGACTTTACCTTTTTCACATGAGTTTTTGGATCACCCCCATGTGCATGCATATATACACATTAATTCCTACAAGTATTTTGTATAACATTTAAAAAGTCATCAAATTCGAATTAACTAATATCATAGGAAGTATGAAAAAATTACCAACATTTGGCATTTGCTTAACTTTGCGTGCCGAAAATTTCTGAAACTTTTTAATTAACAGGTAGATATTATGCAATATTTATTCATTCAATTTCATATGTAAAACACCTGTTAAATTTCGTGCATAAACACTGCTGTGATGAGGTATTAAAGTGTTGCTTCGAAGGGAGGCTAGAAATCCAACGTTTTTTTGATTGCTGGAAGGGTGTCCCAGCGCAAAAAAAAGAGAGAAAAATGTAAAGTTTTCAATCAAGTTCTTCGCGTTGAACAAACTCAAATAAAAGATTAGTTTAATATTTAGAAGAGGGAGCAGGTCGCATCGTTATGACATAGAAGGAACAATTGCGGACATACAGTGAGTGTCAGTCAAAATCGTACAGTAATTTTTTTCCACATTTTGAAAATATTTTGCTTTTTTAAATTTTATTATTTTTTAATAAAAATATAGATAGGTCATGCCGAAACATAATCCATAAAAGTCAAAATTTCTAACTTTGGTATAATTGGAAGAAAAAAATCGTCAAATTTTTATCAAAATTTCACACTTTTTTTCAGAATGTTTAGATTTCTTTTTGGGTATGCAGTTTTATAGCATATTCAATTTTAGTATAACGAAGTGAAAGTTTGAAGTCGCTACAAAATACCATATAGCGCATGAACAAAACTTATTTTTTAAACTTTCATTTTTTTATACTAAAATTGAATGGGCTTTAAAACTACATACCAAAAAAAAATTTTAAAATTCTGAATGAAAAGCGTGAAATTTTAATGAAAGTTTAACTTTTTTCTAATTATACCAAAGTTAGAAACTTTCAGACTTTTCTTGATTTTTTTGAAGTATGAACTATATCTTTATTAAAAATTAATAAAATTTCAATACACACAAATACAAATATTTTCAAAATATGGGGAAAAAAATTATTGTATGATTTCGACTGACACTCACTGTATGTGGTTTGCCTATAATTTCTAAAATCTCTAATTTTCAGCATCGTCTTTTACTACTTAAAAAATGTGAATTTAATATCTGCATAGACTCGTTTGTTTCAGGTCTAGACGATTTGACTTGAGATTAAAAACGAAGCTCACACATTTTTGTCAATTGTTAAAGGAAGCAAATTATTGTTTTTTTTTTTTGCAGCCGTCGAATGGCAGATTGTTTTAGAAGCCTTTTCAAGCTAAAAAAAAAAAAAAGAGATTAACTTTGAATATTTTATTTTATTAATTTTTTATGTACAAATACTACATTTAGCGCTGTGCCTGGAATACCATTTTCTGCAAGACGCTTCAGAAAGTTTACGATCTTTTCAATGCCCTTCGCTACATTTTTTGCATATCGCACATTCGACACGCAAACAAATGAAAAACTGGTTTCCAAGCAAATAAATGCAAAAGGTTTAAGTAGAAAAGGAATTTCACATATACATATAAAAGAATAAGAAAAAAATCAAAAGATTTGGCTTTCATGGCATACAAATGCACAGCAAATATGTAAAAGGAATAAAACGAACAACAAACAGCGAAGGATCAAACAACTTCTTAGGCTGACCTGTGCGATATTGGTACACAGCCAAGTGGAATTTTGCCAAGTGAATGCGAAGAAAACAAGTTTGAGTGCAAAAAAAAAAAATAGAAAATTGAAAAAAAAGTAAAAGTTAAAGAAGGTGCCAAGCACACATTTCCATTTGTTGCAACGATGCAGAAAATTTGTTATGTGTACTACACTCTAAAAAATCTGTTTAAAAATGCGACTATAAAGCGAGTATATTTTTGTTTATTTTTAAATTTTTTTGGTAAATTTACACGATGAATATGTATTTTCCTCGATTACACATTTTCGTGTGTAAAAGTCCTTTTTGTTATTGGCTTTACACAATTCTAAGGGTGAAATCAAACAGCAGATGTGTATTTTGTAGCTTGTACACCCTTTCCTAGTAAATTTACGCACACCGCAGCAGCTATATTACACTCTAAAAAGTCCGAAATTTAAACAAACTATTCGTTGAATAATCGAGCATGTAATTTCGCAAATAATAAGGTAGGAAATTAGTAACCTAGCTTTTAGGTAGGAAATCTAAAAAATTTTTTTTTAGAGTGTAGTAAAAGTATGCACAACCATTTACGCATGGTTACTTATTGCAAATTGCACTACTAAATAGCGCAGTTGCAGTTGCAAAATGGAGTAGAGTGCAATTAATTACAACTCTTTTATTTATCATTTGTTGACATTAAGAATTGCTTTTGCAAATTACTCCACAACAAAAGTAACTATTTACTTAGGCAAAGTGCATACGTAGATAAATAATAATTGTTCTAAGTGATTCAAAGAAATACTTGTCATGCTATAATATGTTTGTATAAAGGTGTACAAATATACTACATATAAAAACTTACATAGAAATATTTATACAATTACAATTCGAAGCGTTCAAATTGCAAGTCTGAAGTACACTCACATTTTGCTTGCGCTGCTGTCTATAGCTGACATTTCAAGGAGGATTCACACGTTCTAAACACTTGCGCTCAAAGTACAAACAAACCTATGTATAATATAAACATGGTGTATATAAATATTTATATACGAACATATCTATGTATGTACGTTTGTAGCTAAAGTTTGCATTTCTATGAAGCGCACATAAACAATTTCGCACAATTTGAAGCTAATTAGTGTTAATGTGACTCCCACACCCACACCCAACTTCAGCGGCACGACAGACAACTCCACTCGACGATTGCGTAATTGGAATTTTATGAAAATTTACAAAGCGCAAGTTGGCATGCGATTCTCCTTACAACTACCATAGAAATGCATTGAAGAAGAAGCGGACACTTATAAAGATAATTGTAATTTTAATGGCTGTGAATATGGTAGTCAAACCATGTCAGTGAAGAAAGAAGCTCTGATAAAATAAAAGATTCGCATAGTTTTGTAATTATTTTCTTATTTACTTTTACTTAAAGCTGAAAAAAATTAAATGTTAATATCTTAAATGCATCTCGTAGGAAATTTTAGGCGGCAACCCTACTGTATTTTTTTTTATAAGTGCTTTTGTAAACTTAAATCTATTTGTAAGCTACTTAAATAATTAGTTTTAAAATATTAAAAGGTGGCAACGCTGACCAAAAAAAATTTAAGAAAATTTACTAAAATACCCTCGGATAATCACATGTGAATATTTTTCGTTTTTAAATAATTTTAATGTTTTCTTTCAAGTGGCAACACTACTCAAAATTTTTTTTTGTTTCAAAAATGCTCCAGAAAGCTACAACTGAATTATAAAACGTACACAAGGTAGAAAATTGTTTATTAAGATAATTATTTATTATTTAATATATTTATTAAGGCATTAATTATAATTAATTCATTCAAAATTTTTTAAAGTTGGCCAAAATAACGAAGTAAAACAAAATTTATTGAAATACATATCTATCTATCATATCCTCGTATAGTCAAATGCGAAAATTTTATTTGCTTAGCACATTTAATTAGTTTTAATAAAATGTATTTTAATCCAGGTGGCAATACTACGAAATATATTTTTTGTTGATAAAATGTTCTTAAAAACTACAACACGGGTTTACACGGTTCAAGAATTGAATTCAATTCTGCTTGCAAATGGAAGAGAGGAGGTCGTTTTAAGTTTCTTGCTTTGCTTTTGACATTTTCGTTGTTTCCCATTTAAATAAACAAAAAACTTGAATTCACTCAGAAAAAAATCAGCTAAATATACCTATTTCTCCCAACATCTTCTGAAAGCTAACAAATACTAGCATTCGCGCCGACTACTGCTTTCAAATGTTTAGCTTGAACAAATAAAATACAATTATTGCTTTCGAATGCCATCATCTTTTTCGAATCTTTTCCAGATTCGAAAATGAATGAAAACTGTATTCCTTTTTCTGTTCCGTTTCCGAATACGAAAAGGGCGTTGGTTTTTGAAAGTTTTTAGATACGAAAATGAACGAACATTGCAGTCGTTTTCTCTTCATTTCCGGATACGTAAAAAATAACTTCGTTTATATTATACTTATTTAATGCAATTTTATAATATTTTAGATTAAGTGGCAACCCTATTTAAAAGAAAAACATTTTGAAAAAATGTTGTTGAAAACTATAGTTCACTTGCAAAAGATAAGTGAGCTAGTTAATTGATTTAATTTTTGTAAAGATGGCAACTCTGCCAGATACATTATTTTTAGTACCTACGTTTCATAATGTAAAAATTTGTTTATATTAATCTTGATTTTGGGTCCCTGCCATAATGCTGATTTTTTGCATTTCTCTTTTTCCTCATCTTTATTGTTATCTTTAATCATAGCTTAAACCATTTTCTTATGGGCAGCATGAACCGGTGCGTCCGAACTTGGTGGCGGGGATAGAAACTTCACCATGGAGATCTCAAACAGGGAAATCCTTCATTTGATTTTAAGGACCACCCCACCCCAATGAATATGCATTCGTATAACTTTTAGTTTATATCTTTTCACAATCGTTTGTATTTCTGCAAGCACTGACTAATCGGACATTCTACCATTTCACCTAAAATTCCCATTTCTTAACACAGTGACACTGGGCTACACTTCAACAAAACTTTCTGTGCCACAAACGAAGACGTCGGCTATTTCATAGAATTACTTAACCGGCCTGCTTTTGTACATCTTCAGCAGCTGGCTGGTCGACTTATTGTCAGGCATGCAGAATGCTCCTTGTGCCACATTGCACATCATTTTGTGCATCCTTACATTTGCATAATCGTACCTGACATGGATGGCAGTGCATAAATATGTAAGTACATACATATGTAGCATGTGCTGCAAGCCAGGACCTGCCGCCTGCCGTTGCATGCAAATACAATGTAATTTAAGTAGTTCATTATATCTCTCTGACAGCACTCGGAGCAGCTGCCGGTTGCTGTTGGCACATACAAGATTGTACGAGTATTAGCTGCATGACAAAAGCCACACATCAGCAGCAGCCGGAAGTGCTGCTCTTCTTCCACATCTATTGTTACAAATATGAGGCTGGTGGTTAGCATGCAAGTACTTTTATGAAAGCGAAAGCAACTGCAAAACAAGTGGCTACATCCTTTTTATTGTACGGAAGTTTAAGAAGATGGAGAAATGTATACAAAAGCAATATGATTTCAGAATTAACAAAAAAATAAGGGAGTGGTTGGAGGCAGTTAATTGGAAAATGCTAAATTAGGAAAATTAAATTCTTAGAATATTATGAAGAAGAATGGAGTATCAACCAAATCATTTAAAGGAATCATATGAAAAGTGAAATCAGGATGTGTAAAAAATCGACTGCATGCCAGTAAAGTGATGCCGTTCTAGTAGCAAGTTTTACTCAAACTAACCGCGCATTGGAAGACGGTCGGGGTTGGGTTCTAGAAAGCAGCACTTAATGCCATAATGATGCTATATTGGTGGGTTATNTTAGATAAAAATTTAAATTGCTGGTTCTGTGCGAATCCAACCCAAACTGCTTGCGCTGCTAACTTTCCTTACCTTGAGAAATTTTCAACTTGTCGCGTAGGTTTTGCNTGCATTAGATAAAAATTTAAATTGCTGTTTCTGTGCGAATCCAACCCAAACTGCTTGCGCAGCTAACTTTCCTTACCTTGAGAAATTTTCAACTTGTCGCGTAGGTTTTGCGGGTTTTCTCACATGCGTTTCTCATAAAGGTGGCATGGTTTATCTTTAATCGATCAACCGTTGCGGTGATATGTGACCACCCAATAGTAATTGTATATATTCGGAGAAGTGAAGGACTTTGGATGGTGGATATTTATTTGAATAAATACTAAGGCAGAGTGAAGTATAATTATAAGTTCCCTGCAGTATGAAAAGTAATAACGTCTTACACCCGCTGACAAAAGGTGACCGTCAAATAATACGTGTCTAGCTCCGTGAGCAACGATTTTATAGAGCAGACGAAAAGCTGTAGTTTTCCCACAAGATCTCTATTATTCCGGGACAACTCTGTTTAGAATATCATATTTAGCACTTTAAATTCGCACTTAAATAGAATCCACTCCGACATAATCAATGTGTGTTATATGTATGTAAATGTGAAGATTGCTAAACTATACAAACCATCTCTTCAGATACCCACCAAATACGACTAATATAACATCTCTGTCTCCCTTTCGTGAAAAACTATTAAAAAGTTTGGTTTTCTGACGCTCAACTGTTGTTGTTTTAATAGCATTAAATGTACCCAGAGTTTTGAGAAATGTTGCTGGAGTGAGAGTCCTTGTTCAGATATTAATATGGGCCGGCCGCACAGTGTTTATTCAATTAAATCAAGAATATTTAGGACAAAGAGAGATAGCGAAATACGTGCACCGATATTTTAAAGCTTTTGGAATGGAAATGGAAATGGAGTAGAAATTGTCTCGTTGGATAGAAGAATTACTTTGAACTGAAAGATTACCCCCAAATATATAAGGTGAATTTTTTTTTTTTTTTGGCCTGAAACCAGTCTCCAGTGTACTTTTTTAAAAGTTTTAAATACATATTTCTGCTGTTCTTAGTGTAAAGCAAATGGTATCAAGGTTATAAAAACCAAAAGATGCTTTACAATTTTTTCTTCAAAGTTCATGTTGTCTTAGAACTGGTTATTTGAAGATGTCGGGGATGTTTGGGGAGCCAAACTGAAGAAATACTACATAAATAGGTATGTTATCATAATGGACATCTGCCTTCCCATGCTTTTGATATAGTCGAACTGCGATCAAGGTGCCTAACTTGGTAACTCGATCTCTCCCAATCTCTTAGTCAGCATAACACCTCTCTGAAGTTGGAAGGATAACTTTTTCCCAAAGCAAAAATTCCTTTCGGGTAATTTGCCGTTAATTTTCCGTAAATTATCCGTAAATTATCCGTGAAAAGAATAATTTTGCCGTGGACATATTTTAAAAAATTAAGGAAACCAGCTAAATCTAAACAAACTATTTGATAATTTGCCGTAAATTATCCGTTGTTTATCCGTGAAATGAATAACCTTCTTATTCTTTTCACGGATAATTAACGGCAAATTATCCGATAGGAATTTTTGCTTTGAGAAAAAGTTGTCCTACCAACTTCAGAGAGGTCAGCATAACGTAAATTTATTCTGGATCTCGTAAAAAAAAGTATATTGAAACATGAAGAAGCGGGCACGGTAGCAAGAGGAGAGTATCTCAGACAGAATATTTGAAACCGAAGTCCAGCATATAAATACCTCAGAGATTTCTGTTCTGCAAAATTGTGAAGAGAGGGAAGGTCAAAGCAGGCTAAACTGGAAACTTGCAGTGTATTCGTTGTCTCCATCCAGCCATTGCTCGATGAACAATCGCCGTTTCCGCAGGGCACTGGACCCATGTTTCAAGAGTAGGACTGGAACGCAACAATTCTTCTCGTAAATGTAACTTATTAAATACAGAAGTAACTGAAAAGCATCTCCTATATAACTACTATACGGCACATGGTATGAGAAGAACGAGGTTTCTAGGCAGACAATGTTTCGCGATTGAAAAAGTTGGTGATATTAACCCACTGCAATTTCTTAGGTTCCTAAACTTCGTGGGCTGGCTTTTTAAGAGATATAACAATCTAAGACAATCTGCTTGTTGTCATTTTTCAGGTTAAATTGCGAGTAGCGGTTTAAAAATGGTTCGTATTAGTTTTAAATGGATTTTTTATACGACTACTCGTCACTTCTTCTAACTGAAAGAGCGGTGGTTATATGGCCGCCGGGCTCGGGAACGATTGCTGTAAAAACTTTAGAGATGACAAAGAGCTAGAATATCGGCGAATTTCGAAGAATGATTTGATGAGTACAATTGAGCCTTTTAAGATGGACATGTAAAACGTGATATGTAAATATCAAAAAAAA